>NW_020664446.1:19146899-19149214 GCF_002925995.2 Terrapene triunguis
TTTCACAGGACATGTACTCGATTCCTGTCTCCACTGCTTTACAGAAACATACCAATGGAAAGAGCAGATATCTGAAGTAAAGCCATTTTCTTCTTCTCTGGCTTCCTTACTATTTTGACAATAGGAAATTATTCCATAATTGGCTCCTTTTTTCATCCTCCTTAGCCCTTGTCTACAACTAGAGGGTGTTTTGCACTGATGTGCCACTACATAAGCAAATACTGGCAAAAATTCCTAGTTTAGATGAGCTGCACCAATGCAACATGTGCTTTGTACCAGATGGGTCTCACCCCAGGTTTGAAATTAGGCCTAAATTATATTCAAGTGTCCCATTCCCACCATAATGTGAACAGGCAGTGGTGGATTTAGAGTTAGTGGGGCCCTGTGCTCAGTTTCTTTTTGGGGGGCCCCCCAAGGGACACAGCCAAGAAAAAGAAAATTCTCTCTTATCTCCCCTACCCCCCTGTTTTTTCATTCTTTTTTTCTTCATCCTTCTCCTTGATTGTGAGGTACCTTGATTGTTTTTGTAGTCTAACTTTTTTTTCACAGACCACTTGAAAATGCTGAGGGTCTCGGCGGACCACTTAATGATCTTTCCAAATATTGTTTGTACCGTTAGCTAACTATTGTAAAGTGCTTTGGATAAGAGCGCTTTATTAAAAAAACCATCATAACCTTTTCTCAGTCCACCTGAATGGAGTTCTTGGACCACAGTTTGAGAACTTCTGGTATAGATGCAATTTGCATTATGCTAACATGAAAAATGTATAAAAATAAAAAGTATAGATGATGCATGAATGGAAAAATAAAAGTTAACTTCCTCTGAAGAAACTTATTCAATTTGAAAAAAAATATTTATTCAGATAGCTTTTTTTCTACACTTTTTCTTTACAAAATCATCAATTAAGTCATCATAAGTAATATTTTGTAAAGAGGCACTTTCAATTATCAATATTGCTGAACTTGTCAAATGTTCCCGACTCATCATCTTTCGCAAATAATTTTTAACACATTTCAATACAGAAAAAGAACGTTCACCAGAAGCATTTGTGACAGGTATTGTTTTAAATATTTTCAGAATGGTTTCTACATTTGGAAAGGTTCCCTGCAAACCGTTACGTACAAGTCTATACAAATCAACTGGTGATCTCGAAGCACAGACCTCATCATTTTCGATAAAATGAATGAAATGTTTCATTTCATCTTCACTTTCCTCTCGGTAGAATTCACTTAATTTCTTACTGTAGTGGCTTTTAGCATTTTCGTCCATGCTTCTGTCAAAAAACACGCAAAATAAATCAACAGATTTCTTTAGAGATTCACTTCTACTCTGCAATTGTACTATTATTGTTTCACAAATAACATTGACTCCCTCAATGATGATCTTCTCTTTCCCTTTTAAATTGATTTCATTGTCTCTAGTTTCATCAAAAAATAACTTCCTGGGCTTTTTTACATTTCTCATCAGATATATCAGAGGAACCTATATTTTCTGTTAATGTTAGTGCCTCTGCTTCCACCGAGCTATAGTCATTTCAAACTTCCATGACAAAACTTGTAACTGAGGCTAACAATTGTGCAGCATTCAAGAAATCTGTATCAACCTTTTGCAGCCATTTACTGACAGCATTAATTCTTTGATGTAAACGGTTCCACAAAAGAATAAAAACAGCAATATCGTACTTTTCAAACTTTTCTGCTAAGGATTTTGCTTCAGTTTTCGCACATGGTTTTTCAGAATTTGATGTGGCCCCACACTGGCTTGCCCGGAGAAGCGGGCAGAGACCCACCTGGGCTGAACACCCACCTGAACGTGGGGGGGGCACAGTTCCATCAGCGGCCACCTGAGTGCCCTGCTGTCCGGGGTCTGTTGGTGTTGCAAGTAGGGGCTCGTCTGGGATTTCAACTGGAAAGTCTCCAAAGCTTAGGACATGCTTCCTCAGCTAGGGGAAGTATGTAACACTGCCTGGGTGTGGTTCTCTGTCCCCTCTAGTGACACTGAAACTACTTAGAGATTTATAAGTCTGCTCTACAGCCTTAGCTAAGGGCCATGTGTCTTTTAGCTCATGTACGTAGCTCTAGAGGTCCCAGATTCGATCCCACCCGCCGACGACCAGGGTCTCTCGAAGTTACACTAGCACGCCAACCTAATGTTCTGCCTTTCTTCAGATGTGAAAAACCTTTATCTGATTTGCACAATATTGTGACAGTTACTAAAGTGGAGCTTTTATTTTCTTTCATGTATCTGGCCAGTTCCTGCATCCAGAACAACAGGTATTTCTTAGTTGGGTTCATTATAATTTTCAGAATCTTTC
>NW_020664446.1:19149224-19179314 GCF_002925995.2 Terrapene triunguis
CCTACCCTCCTGCCCCCCAACTCCCTGCCCTGAGCCCCCTGCCTGTACCTCTCACCCCAACCCCCTGCCCTGAGCCCCCTGCCCCCCAACTCCCTGCCCTGAGCCCCCTGCCTACACCTTGCACCCCAACCCCCTGCCCCACAACTCCCTGCCCTGAGCCCCCTGCCTGCACCTCGCACCCCAACCCTCTGCCCTGAGCCCCCTGCCTGCACCTTACCCCACAACCCCCTGCCCTGAGCCCCCTGCCTGCACCCTGTACCCCTCCTGCACCCCAACTCCCTGTCCTGAGCCCCCTGCCACACCCTGCACCCCAATCCCCTGCCCTGAGCCCCCTCCTGCACTCCGCACCCCTCCTGCACCCCAATCCCCTTCCCTGAGCCCCCTCATACACCCCACACCCTTCCTCTGTCCCAATCCCTTGCCCTGAGCCCCTTCCTGCACACAGCACTCCCTCCCACACCCCGACCTTTATGATGTTCGCCTTTAAAAAAAAAAAAATTCCCTGGGTGCACACCCTAATGAAATGTGCTGCGCACGCCTATGGTAAGTATATATGGTGCCACATAATGATCTTGGGCATGGCCTCTTTAATGTGTAGAAGAAAGAAAATAGCATTCAACATTCAATAGCATCCACATTCAGAAAGGGACGTGTTCAGCTGGATATGGAAATAGGTATTCAGTCAAGCTTTCTAAAGTAGCTCAGCAATAACCAAAAATGCAACATTTTAGAAATGATTCTTTCCATGTAGATGTATCATTTTTACTTTTCCTTTAATCGCTTATCTAATGCAGTAAGTGGTAGCGCTATTCGGCTTTAATCTTCTATGTGGACCTGCCACTAGAGGAAATGAGGATGCACAATTTGTCAGCGTGTTTCAGAGCTGTTTGCTAGATCACAGAAGGATGCTGAGAATGCTCAGGGATCATGGGTTCCATTCCACATTCTGGAGGCAGGCGCACTTGCTGTAGTGCTTACAGACCCTTCTGCCCCTTTCCCTGCCCCAGTCTCTCCCTGTCCCTTCAATATTTATCCCCTTGACTACTGTCCACGTCCCTTTTCCAGCGACTATCGTCCCTGGCTCCCTGCCCACTCTTATCTTCAACCCTAGCTCCTGCCCTTCTCCCATCTCCTATTTATTTTTTTCTGTTCTGTTTTTGTTTTACCAGCTCCTCCATTTACCACAGAGAAGCCCATTACAACTTGAAAGTATTTCCTTAGCTTTGCCTTGCTAAACTTTTACACCTGATCCATTTTAAATGTTAGTTTAAAGCAGGGATCGGCAACGTTTGGCATGCGGCTCGCCAGGGTAAGCACCCTGGCGGGCCGGGCCAGTTTATTTACCTGCTGACGCGGCAGGTTCGGCCAATTGCGGCCCCCACTCGCCGCGGTTCACCATCCCGGGCTAATGGGGGCGGCAAGAAGCGGCGCGGGCGAGGGATGTGCTGGCCACGGCTTCCCACCGCCCCCATAGGCCCAGGACAGCGAACCGCGGCCAGTGGGGGCTGCGATCGGCCGAACCTGCCGCGTCAGCAGGTAAATAAACTGGCCCGGCCCGCCAGGGTGCTTACCCTGGCGAGCTGCGTGCCAAACGTTGCCGACCCCTGGTTTAAAGAGTAGCCTATAATTTCATAATTAACTTAATAGACTTGGGTAAAGTATCTAAGTGACTTGGGAGAATAATTCCAATCTTCAATACCCTCGGCTTCAGAGTCCAAGCTCCAGCTTGAGCCCGAATGTCTGCACAGGTATTTTTAGTGCTCTGGCATGAGCCCCATAAGCCTGAGTCTATACGCTGGGCTCTGAGGCTTGTCTACACTTACCGGGGGATCCACAAGTGGTGATCAATGCATGGGCAATAGATTTAGCGGGTCTAGTAAAGACCTGCTAAATCGACCGCAGATCACTCTCCTGTCGACTCCTGTACTACACTGGATTGAGAAGAGTTGGGGGAGTTTATGGGAGACTGTCTCCCATCGACATTGCGTAGTGTGGCCCCCGTGGTAAGTAGATCTAAGCTACGTTGATTTGAGTTAAGCTATTCAAGTAATTCAAATTGTATAGCTTAGATCAAATTTCCCCTGTAGTGTAGACAAGGACGACTCACTGCCATGGGATCCTGCGTGCCATGTAGATGTACCCATTGACTCCTAGGTGCCTAAGTCCCTTTTGCAGATGGAACTTAAGCTCCTCAGTCACTTGGGTGCTTTTGAAAAGGTCTCCAGTGCTTTACGTACATATAGCCCCAAAAGATCAGAAACCTGAAGAAATTAGTAAACTCTGTCCCAGTCCAGCCATCTTTTAGATATTTTCAGTAGGATATTATTCCTATAGTTGGTTCCATTTCAAATTCTTCCATCTTATTTTCTGGTATCCTTTCACCATAGATGATCTGTATTGGAATATCTAAATCACTGGGAATTGTTATATTAGTTAACTGCAGAACAAACAGGAAAAAAGGAAATAGTCTTAATTTATAAGACATCCACACCACCAAATATACAAGCTACTGTTTTGTATCATTAGTTTCACAGCAGTCAAATAGTCTTTTAAATAATTTTTTTCAGTCCAGAGGAAATTCCTCACTTATCTTTTTTACCTTTATAAAGTGCTGTGCACAGCTATAGCAGTATAAAAATATAAAACAGAGAAACCAATTATTTTCAGCTGTGATTAATAATTCAAAGGCTTAGAGTCAATGTAGATCACCAGATATATACAGGCGAATGTATTTGATTGCTCACAAACCCAGTCTGGGTATTTTTGTGGTCTAGGGGAGACCCCAACAGGTATCAAATACTTAGTTACATTTGTAGCTTGGTATATATTTTCTCTCTCTCTCTCTCAGGGATACTATTTTAATTTTGTTGTCTTCTTTTTCTATTGCCAGCTACAGTTACCACACAAGAGACCAGTACAACTAGTAAGTCTTTTCTCACTCTTGCCTTACGGAATGTTCTTTTCAATATGTGATCCATGTTTACAAGCCTATTGAAGGGTAGCCCTTAAATTCACAGTGGATTTCTTGAATTCTCACTTCCATTTGTATACATACACATCTGTATTCTCATGGACATAGCAGATATCTGCAGAAGCAAATGCAATATTTCTTAATCTGTCTTTCTTTTCTCTTAAATAGAAAATTATTCTGGGAGCCACTCCATTTCAGATTTTTTTAACTCATTTTCTTGTCTCCCAACAAATAATGGTGTGAACACAGCTCCGTATGGCCCTGTATATAGTATCCATGGTACTTTCCCTACCAGATTTAATAATTTTATTTTAAGCTGAATTTATGCGTCCATAAAATCCTATTTGCTCTGCAGGGTTTGGAGTTGACCTCTGGTTCTTTTGCATGGATGAATTAAACGGCAAGAAATGAAGAGGAAACTTGTGGTACTTTCCCCCTTCCAGGCCCCCATCACATTGTTTTCCCCACAGCAGCAAGTGATCTAGTTTATTGCAATAGCACATGTCAGATGTAATTTCACTTTATTTTTGTCAGTAACTCAAAGTTTATTGAAATATCTCTTTCGTAAAGTATTTAATTTTGGCTTTTGGTTTTTTTTATTTAATTACCAGTTCCTCCATCTACTACACAGGAGCCCATTACTACATGTAAGTTTGTATTCCAATTTAAAGAGTGGCCTGTTATTGCACAGGCTGTTCTCGATTCCTGTCTCCACTGCTTTACAGAAATCTACCTGTATTCCCATGGAAAGAGCAGACGTCTGCAGAAGAAAAGCCATTTTCCTCTTCTCTGATTTCCTTACTATGTTGACAGTAGACAATTATTCCGTAGTTGGCTCCTTTTCCCATCCTTCTAAGCCCTTGTCTATACTGGAGAGGGTATGGCACTGCCGTAAGCAACTACAGGTGAAAATTCTTAGTTTAGATGAGTTGCCCCAGTGCAAGCTGTGCTTTGTACCAAACGGTCTCACCCCCAGGTCCTTCTCTTTTCTGAGAGGGTCTGGGAGGCCAAGGCTCTCAAGCAGTTTTTCAGTCAGGAACCCCTTCTTTCAGAGGACAGGGAGCTTTGACTTGCAGTCCTGCTGGCCTGAGCAGGGATCCTCCTTTTTAAGGGTCCACCCATCTTGAGGTCTGACAAGCCTTACAGGTGTGTTGCATTGAGGGTGACTGTGCCCAGAGCTCTTTAATTCTTTCCTGATTGGAGGTAGAGATCTGCCCCACTACATCCATACAGACATTTGTGAGCTCCAGTGATGTCTGCTTCCATAGGACTGGATGCAAACTGCAAGGTCTGGAACTAAACCTTCAATTTTTCTGCACGGAGGAATGGGCAAATCCTGCTCCTAATGGAAAAATGTGAATTGAACTGCATAAGAGGAAGGGGATACCGGTGGTAATTTCCTCCCTCCAGCTCCCCATCCCATTGGTTTCCCCAAAGCAGCAATGAGCTGTCTCATTGTAATAGCTCATCCCACATATAATTGTATTTTATTTTTACCAGCAACTCATAACATTTGTATGTGTGGGTTGCATAAACTATTAAAATTTGTCTTTCATTTTCTTTTTGCAGTACCAACTCCTCCACCTACCACACGAGAGCCCAGTACTTCAAGTAAGTGAGAGAATAGTATTCCTGTTTCCTTGCCTATTTGAAGACAGACCTGTAATTTCACAGTGTGTTTACTTGATTCCTATCTCCTGTGGTTTACATAAACATGCCAACACTCCAGAGTAAATCCATAGTGCTTTACTGTGGTTTCCTTACTAATCTGATGGTGGGAAATTATTCTGGTGTTGTCTCCTTTTCAAATTCCTCTAACCCCTAATCTACACTGGAGAGGTTTTGTAGCTATTCATTTAGCAGCACTAGTACAAATCCCTACTCTGGATGTGTTGCAAAAGTTCAAGTACCACTGAAGACTCTGGAATGCCTTACTCACATAGATATATCCAGACTTTGCTTTTCAAATGTCAGGTTTACCTTAGGACAGCCTTGGTGTTAGCGTCTTAGTTACATTTGTAGCTTGGAATATATTTTCCCTCTCTCTCTTTCTCAGGGATGCTATTTTAATTTTGTTGTCTTCACATAAATAAATCCAGACTTTGCCTTTCAAATGTCAGGCTTACCTTAGGAGAGCCTTGGTGTTAGCACTAACTGAGTCTCAGTTACATTTGTAGCTTGGTGTATATTTTCTCTGTCTCTCTCTGTCTTTCAGGGATGATGTTTTAGGTTATGTCTTTCCTTTCTGCAGTAACTCATAAAGTTCATTTCAATGTCTCTTTAATAAACATGCTACTTTAATTTTGTCATCTTCTTTTTGTATTGCCAGCTATACTCCTTACCACACAGCAGACCAGTATGACTAGTAAGTCTTTTCTCATTCTTGCCTTACAGAATGTTTTTTTCAATATGTGACCCATGTTTACATGCCTATTGAAGGGTAGCCCTTAAATTTACAGTGCATTTGCTGAATTTTCATTTCTACTTGTATACATACACACCTGTATTCAATGGATATAGCAGCTATCTGCAGAAGCAAATAAAATATTTTAATCTAGCTTTCTTTTCTGTTTGTTCAGTAAAAAAATACTCTGGGGGCAGCTCCCTTTCAGATTTTTCTAACTCATTTTCTTGTCCCCCCACAAATAATGGTGTGAACACAGCTGTGTATGGCCCTGTATATAGTATCCATGGTACCTTCCCTATCAGATTTAATCATTTTATCCTAAGCTGAATTTCTGCACCTATCTTTTTTGATTTATCAGTGAACTGCTATGCCTACTGAGTGCCAGATTCACTGCCACCAACATGGGCCTTTCAGTTTATACCCATTTGAGTCGGAGGAGGGGTGATTGGCACAGAGAGGGGATACCTTCAGAACCAGTGCATCTCCCAGTTGATCTGTTGGTGTCCTGTCCCCCGGAGCAGGCTCCTGATGGATCGGTGTTGTGAGGAGTTTGCATCGTGGCACACACACTGCTGATCAGTTTACCACCACCAGGGAATACCTATGGCCTCAAATGTTATTGGGGAACCATAATCATATTGTGTAAATAGAATGAGACCACCCAAGCCATTGTAATTAATTAATCTAAGACATTATTTGGACTAGCCCTGTAGCCCACTGTTCTTCCTTGCTTCAGCTAAGAAACATGTATCTAGATCAGTGGTTCTCAAACTTGGGCCGCCGCTTGTTCAGGGAAAGCCCCTGGCGGGCTGGGCCGGTTTGTTTACCTGCCGTGTCCGCAGGTTCAGCCGATCGCGGCTCCCACTGGCCGCGGTTCGCCACTCCAGGCCAATGGGGGCGGCGGGAAGTGGCAGCCAGCACATCCCTCGGCCCGCGCCGCTTCCCGCAGCCCCCATTGGCCTGGAGCGGCGAACCGCAATCGGCCGAACCTGCGGGGTCTTCGGCGGCGGGGGTCCTTCCGCTCCGCGTCTTCGAGGAACTTTGGCGGCGGGTCCCAGAGCGAGTGAAGGACAGCGGCCCAAGTTTGAGAACCACTGATCTAGATTACAGTTTCTAGTGACTATTACTAAACTGTGTCTTCTTTTTCTCTCATCTTTGTCAGTCTCTGACCATTACATGGCATCAGGAGAAACAGGTATTTATTAATTCATTTTATTGTAGTTATTTGTTTGCTCCAATGTATTTCTTTTTAAATAGTACTAGTGTCCTCAAAGTTGGCACCACTGACCTACTGTTTGAAAGTCCCAGCTGACAAAAATAAATAATAATAAAAAAAAGGTTTTGTCTGAAATTCCCAGAAATCTGCTAAGCTTTAACGTGGAGTACAGTTTTGGAGAAGGTGATATGTATTTTGGCCAAATTATATTAACCACAACAACCTGAGAAGAAAATAAACCATTACATATTTGGAGCCATATGCCATCCTAGAGCCAGATGGAATAAAATAAAAACCCCACCCTCAAACTTTTGTCCATTTTCTGTGCCACACGATAGATATTAGAAACAAGGGGTTTCTGACCCTGCTGACATCAATGGAAGATTTGCCATAGACATCCATGGGGCCAGAATTTCACTGTAAATTTTTAAACTTCAATGTATTCCATACTATGGTACTGGTCATGTTTTCTTGTAGTATTTACATAATAAAAGCCTCATATACCCTTTATCTGCCCCCAAGAGAGCCAGAGATCTCAATGGATGTATTATGTCTGGATCAATGACAAGATAGAAGCCTAAATCAGAAACATAGTGATGGTGTCCTATAGTTTTGAAAATTCATTTCCCTGCTTTTCCAAACCATGTCACTGACACCGGTGAGCAAAGAGGGCAGGTGTTCAGGTTGCATTGAAGTCCCTTACAATGAAAGCTGGAGAGCAGTTTGTGATGATGGCTGGGATACAAAAGACACAGATATTGTGTGCAGGCAGCTTCGGTGTGGACTGGTTATTTCAGCCCCAGTTAGTGCCCATTATGATGAAGGCTCAGGAAGTATCCTCCTGGATGATGTGCATTGCAAAGGAGATAAATCTGTGGCAGTGCTGTCTTAGAGGGTGGCATAGACATAACTGTGGCCATCAAGAAAATGCCAGTGTAATATGTTCAGGTACTTCAGCAGGCTGTGTCTCAGACTCTGGGTTAGGTTTCCCTAAGATGTATATCACTGCAGTATTTGTTTATTTTTTGAACTAATATGTATTTCCAAGTTCAGTGCAGCAGTCGGATTACACAACCCACTAAATGCTTAGATAATGTGCGAGGGTCTCCTTGCCCAATGGGACACATGTTTTAAAAAGGCATCTTGGTTGTAACTACAAAGTATGAGCACTTGTGTGCAAACAGTTAATGAAACATGGAAACTCTTCTCCGGATGCAAAATAAGTATTTGAGAATGCAATTACCTGTCCACGCAGATATACACAAAGAGCTTAATCTTCTTCCCATTTAAGCTAATAGTAATTCCCCTTTTCAATTTCAAGCAGGGATTTTTTTTCATTAGATTAGTCTTTGGAAACTGATGGTAAATGGCAGCTCTATTCATCAGAATATTTTCTATTAATATTTTCAAAATCCTTTTAAATTTTATTGCTTACACTGTATGTTAACTGATTACACTATAATCATAATAATAACTAATGCATGAAGCGTCATGAACTATCCTTAATTTTTGCCTTTTGTTATCTTCTTGCATAGCTCCTCCTGATAGTACTGAAGCACCCAAGACACCTGGTAATATTTTCTTATCCTTCTTTTACTACTGTACTGTAAGCTTAGATAAGAGAAACTAGTTGGGAAAGCCTGATTAGGCCATTTTATTTGGTGTCTATTGCACCTGTTAGGCATATTTGGACCCTCGTGGCTTTCTCTGATGGTCACTGCCTTGGAGGCTTTTGGAGCTCATAAGCGATGGGTGGCTTTCTAGTGTGACCCAGTAATACAGTTTTAAAATTCCAAATATTCTGTGTTCCCAGTACTCACTGTGGTGCACAGCCTCAGACAATGCAGACTTTAAATGTTGCAGTGTCAGAGACCAACAGTAAGGTGGCAGATACGCTGAGCTCCAACAGAAAAGAATCTTCATTGTTAGGGAGCTTCAGAGAAACTTCGTCATGGAGGATGGCCAAGGAGTGGGAAGGGGTTCAGAAAGCCTCCAGGAACAAATCAAGAAAGGGAGGAAAGTAGGAGAAAAGAGGGAAAAGTTTTGAGATCCATCAGAGAAGGAAATGTGGTGGACATCTGAAGACAATGGTGAAGCCAAAGAGGGATGCAGATTGTCCCATTAAACTAACATGTTTTAAGCAAGGGCTCAAGTTCTACAGATTTTGGTAACAGCATGTTGCTCTAGTAGAAGCAGCTGTGTTTGGTAGTGTGCATGGAGAGAAGGAGCCAGTCTGCACTTGTATACTTTATCATTAAGCTAAGTCTGCATTTTTAGAGTGGTCTTCATATGGATTGATAGGCCAGTTAATTGAACCCGTGTTCACTGCACCTCGCTGGAGCGGGTGTCTGGACCAAGGATCACAAAAAGCAGATCACTGGGTTATTGCTGTGACCTAACTCTGAGCTCACCCTCTTAGGCAGCATAAATAACTATGGAATCGAACTAACGTATGTAACCTCAGTATTAATTCCATAAGGGAGCTAGGCAGGGGAAGTAAACTTTCAGTGGTGTCAATCTTCGCAATAAAGAAATGGCAAATTCATTTTCTCTCCACCCAGCTGTTATTTCCAGGATAGTTAATATTTTGTGAGGCCAATTGCTTGCCAGTAATGTGAACATAATATACAGCAGCATTTTAATAACTACTGGATTTGTATCATGCTTCAATATTGTTTACTGATATTAAAATTTTCCATCTAGTGGCACTTACATGTCTGCCAGAATACATGCATGCAGTCATTAGAAAAGCCTATATCAGGTCAAAAGGCTATTTTTCATGGAATTTTCACTTGAATGACCCAACCTGTAGACCTATGGTTACAAAATCCGATGTTATATTCCATATACCTTATGATGGCTGTGGTACAAAAAGTGAGGTAAGAGTTTACATCTGAAAATACTCTATATCAAAATAATTTATTAAAATTACTTATTAATGAAAAGTTTTCAGAGTAACTCTGTGCTTTTAAGATTCCTAAAAGATTCCCAATGGGGAAGAAAACACTGTAAAATTTATATCACCATATAGTTTTGTGAGAGCCAACACTTGGGGGAATGAGCTGGGGACCTCTAGAACTGAAAGAATGAGCAGTTACAACTGGAGCTAAAGAGCCAAAGTTCCTTAGCCAGCCTTGTAATAGACTCATATCCTCTATAAATTGGGCACAGAGGGGCACCTCTAACACACCTACACAGTAATAGGTTTATTGGTAATCATAACTCAAAGGAAAAGTTCAAGGGTCCAGTCCTGGTCCAGATGAAATTTGTGGCAAAATTACTGACTTCAGGGGAAGCACAATCAGACTTTCTTTCCCCACATTTTTGCTTCAGGGTTTGTTGAGTTCTGGATGGTTTAAGGATTTGGATAGGGTGCTGGCTGCTTATTTTGGACAATTAGAGAGACAAGGTGGGTGAGGTAATATCTTTTATCGGACCAATTTCTGTTGGTGAGAGAGAAAAGCTTTCGAGCCAAACAGAGCTCTTCACTGAAGTTTGTCCAATAAAAGATATTACCTCACCCACCTTGTCTCTCTAAAATCTTGGGACCAAGACGTCTATAACTACACTGCATATTTTGGACAATGTATTTTCCTTTGTTCTGTGGAAGCAGTATGTGTCTTGTTCAATAATGCACTTGGGCCTTGAGACTTAAGAAATCCTGTTTTCTTGAGTTAAAAGAGAAAGAAGTGCATAGCCTTGTGCTGGCTCTCTGCACAGGGCTGAATTTCTCCCACTGCAGCAACTAGCAAAGAAAACCATGAGATTCACCAAAGATCCCAAAGGTTCAGTATAGAGTATCATCTTATGTGCAGCACCATACAACTGCTGGAAGAGTACAATAGGGTATATAAGAACTCTAGGCACAATGGCTGCCACAGTTCATCAAGAAAATTGTGATCCCATTACAACATACATATAGATACCGTAGCTGGCCTATCTTTTGTTAGGTTGTCTGTGAGCTCACACCACTGAGGACCTATATAGCTACTTCCCTATCTACCTCCATATACTGATGCCAGGTTCAAACCTGCAGACATTAATCATGCAAGATTCCCATTGAGATCATTTGGAATCCTGTATGTGTAAGATCTGTTGCATCAGGCATCCCATCTCCATCTTTATGTCCAATTAACACAATAGTGGCTTCACACAATGTTGAAGAAAATGAAAACTAAATTATGGCCAAAACACAGCAACAGATTAAAACCTTCCACCCTTCTTAGACCTAGAAAGGAAACAAGACCAATAGAAGTTACAGATGAGAAATGCATATTAGATCATTCAGTCCATCTCTCTGCCTGGGCACACTTGTCTCCTACAGTACTTTTTCCAGTGTTTTGCCCAGTCTAGTTTAAATATTCCACACAATGGGTCTTCCTTCACAAGCCTCAAGAGGCATACCCTACTACATTTTACCATCAAGACATTTTTTCTTGGTATTCAAACTAAATTTTCCCTCTGTTCATTTCATGCAAAACCAATGATCTAGCACAGGGGTTCTCAAACTTCATTGCACTGCGATCCCCTTCTGACAACAAAAATTACTACATGACCCCAGGAGGGGGGACCAAAGCTTGAGCTCGCCTGAGCCCCACCATCTTGGCGGGGAGCCAAAGCCCAAGCCCCACTTCCCCAGGCGGAGGGGTCGGGGGGGCAAAGTCCAAGGGCTTCAATCCCAGGCAGCAGGGCCTGTAACCTGAGCCCTAACACCCAGGGCTGAAGCCCTTGGGCTTTGGCCCCGGGTGGTGGGGCTCGGGCTTTGACTTCAGCTCCGGGCCCCAGCAAGTCTAACACCAACCCTGGCAACCCCATTAAAATGGGGTCACGACCCACTTTGGGGTCCCGACCCACAGTTT
Source organism: Terrapene triunguis (assembly GCF_002925995.2). NCBI lineage: Eukaryota > Metazoa > Chordata > Testudines > Emydidae > Terrapene > Terrapene triunguis. The sequence continues at coordinate 19,160,678 of NW_020664446.1, forward strand.
GAGAACTGCTGATCTAGCATAAAAGAGGATCTAAAAATATTCAAGCTGAAACCACTTTTTCACCCGTAATCATCTGACTTTCGGATAACTTGTAGTGCATTTCAGCTCTCTAGATTATAATATTTCAACAAGACTTTTGAAGCACTGTACTCTGTATTTTATCCAATGTTTTAACAGGTAAATAATGGGACTATTGACTACTCCAACACAGTCAGAGCATCCACTTCTGATAAGTTCATCACCAGGGCAAAGAGTCCTCAGTTACATTTCACTTGCAGAATGAACCAGAGCATGATAGTGGACATCATGCACATCGTCAACGAGTCTGACTCTTTAGAAACTGATGAAACTCAGTATGGACGATTCAATGTGAAACTTTCCTTTTATGAATCACCATCATTTTCAAGCCCCGTGAATGATTTCCCATACTTTGTTGACCTAAACCAGGACTTATACATTCAAGCCACTCTCTACAGCCCTGATCCAAATCTGATGTTGTTTATAGACACATGTGTAACATCTCCTGATTCCCATGACTTTACAACTGTGAAATATGATTTAATCAAGAAAGGGTAAGGAAAATATTCACCCCACAGTTTAAAATAATTTTTATATGTAACTAACCTCGTAGGGGGCTACAGCAGGGTTTGAACCTCGGCCTTACAGACCTAAAAGCCTCTAGCACTTTGTGGTAAAGAAATGTATATATTAGCTCGCTGCAGTAGCCTTTTATATGAACCAGCCATTAGAAGGAACAAAGAATCACACTTTTCGTAGTGTGGATTACATATAATTCCATGTGTGTATTCTGCATGTGGAAGGATTTGGAAAGAGAAACTAGTTTAAAATCTCTATAGAAATTTCCCATCTCAGTAAAATAAATTGCAGGAATCGTGAAGCAAACGTTTGGGTTTCTCTTCTTTTGTTTTTTCTTTTTAGAAAATCCAAATGCAAAATAAAAAATAACATTAGAAAGATAGCAAGGCTCTTTATCCATATTTTTGAAAGGTGCTTTCCAAAAATATTCTTTTAAAATTCCATTGTTTGTTTTCAAAATATTTTTGCATTTATTTCATTATTTACACTCCATCTCTGTGTATTCAGGCATTTCATATGGTGAATGTTTATTAACTTCGTTGTTTAAAATGCATGAAGGAAAGTTCCAGTCAACTTATGATGCAACAAAAGTGTTTATTTTTATGCAGCACTAAGTCACATGGCATAATGCAATATCCGTATTTTATTACGGTGTGAGAACAGACTAATTTTATGTATTTTTTTCTTTTTCTCAGGTGTGTAAAAGACGATACCTACACTGCTTACTATTCATCAAACAAAAAAATTGTTCAGTTCCATTTTAAAGCCTTTCAGTTTTTTAATGGATACTCTACAGTTTACTTCCAGTGCAAAATGGTGGTGTGCAAGGTGTATGATTCTTCTTCCCGCTGCTACCAGGGCTGTGTAACTAGGACCAAGAGAAATACAAGTTCTGGCCAGGAAAATGTGATAGTTGTTGGGCCAGTTAAGCTCAAGTAAAAGAATCCCAGTAACTCAGATGGGCATATTGTCAATTTAATGTGATGTTATTTCAATCGCTTTTAACATCAAAAGGATTGGTTCATTGCATGATTTCCTGCTGATGAGCTCTAGTAGCATTTCTACCAATGTAGCAAACTCCTAATAAACAGAGTACTTGATTAGTGATGGTATACATCTGAATATATTCCTTATCTGTCTTTACCATTCCCTAATTTCAAATCTGTTGCATTTACTTCCTAGACAAATAAAAGCCTATACTTCTCGTCAATAAATAATCTTGGTTATAAAAGTATAGGTGAACCAGATGATTGATTTTCTGATCTAGACTTCGTGACAACAGAATCTTCTTGTGTCTATTCAAATTCCCCCTTTGTTTTACGTCATACTACCACTGAATAGCATGAGTGTTTATAGTTTAAGAACAATTAGCATATATTATCATTATATAACTATATATTTATCTCAACTCACAATGATTCACTGCTGAGCTTCATACTTGAAAAGATGAAAATAGAAGCATCTGTGTTTATACTTATTAAGGATAGAATAAATGCATTATGATGCTTGAAAATTATGGAGATGGACACATTAAAATTGCTTAAAGAGAGAAACATATGGCATGTAAATTCTAAATTCTGCCTCTAATTTAAGAGATTAGGAGCTTCATGTTTTGTTTCTTGAACTAAATTGATATTTTGACAAAGTTCCTCCTCTGTCTTGGTGGGTCCTGCGCTTATTGGCAGATTTGCTTGCCTCAGAGATCGGGGGCGGCTCTAGGCACTAGCAAAGCAAGCACATGCTTGGGGCAGCCCATTTGCAGGGGCGCCAGGGATCCAGCATGGGAGCTGAGAACCAACAGGGGGCCCTGGGAGCTGAAGTTCCTTGGTTAGCTCCCTGTCTATAGAGCCAGCCCTGGAGCGGGGAAAGAACTACATTTCCCAGCATTCCCTTGGCCACTACCAACAGGAAAGAGGGGGAGGGAGGGAGCTAAGACCTCATGCTGCAGTGAATGGAGACCTGCACTGTGAGTAGGGATTCCATATTTTAACATTCAAAAAATAGGACACTCCACGGGGAGGGAGGGTAGCCCTACCCTACCACCATCCAATCCCGCCAACTGCCCCCCACAGAAACCTCAACCCATCCAACCCCCCTGTCCCCTGATCGCCCCTTCCCGGGACCCCTGCCCCAACTGCCCCCCAGGATCCCACCCCCCTTTCTAAGCCCCACTGGTCCTTGTCCCCAACTGCCCCCTCCTGAGACCCCCACCAACTTCCCTCCTAGAACCCCACCCCCTACCTGTCCCCTGACAAACCCCAGGGACTCCCATGCCTATCCAACTGCTGTCTGTCCCCTGACTGCCCCCTCCAAACCTCTGACCCATCTAATCCCCCCTTCCCCCCGCCCTCACCGCCCCCCCCCGGAGCCCCCTAACCCTTCTCCAACCCTCCAGCCCCCTTATCGTGCCACTCAGACCAGCATGTCTGTCTTTGCGCAGCGCCAGACACGCTGCTACATACATGCTGCCGTGCTCCCCTGCGGAGCCACAGCGCTTCCCCCCAGCACCTGCCTTCCAGAGTTGAACACCTCAAAATTCAGGAGTGCTCAAGCTCAGTTTGGGCGGCTGTTACTTCATTTCTCCGAAATCAAATATACTGATCCACTGTAACTTGCTGTAGAAAAAGTAGGATAAAATTGAGCAAGAAATGCTTCCCAGTGGTTATTAGGACTGGAATTGCTATTTTCAACAGCCATTGCCTTTTTTTTTTGTATGTTTGTTTAAAAGGAAGACAGTGATATTGCATTGGCAAATTCCCCATAGAAAGAAAGAGTGGAACAAAAGAATAATAAAGGCACCTCTACTTTTCCTCATTTATGTAGGACAGTCTTATAATATGTATCCAGATATCCTCCAATCACACAAGCTGAAAATTGTTCCACTTTACTGCAGTTCTGTAACCATATGGGAACCAATCCTGTCTGTGTTCTGTGCACATCTAAAATCCCTGCTGAATGACCTGCCCTGGGAGTGAGTTACCAGTGACCCGGGGCTGCGGCAGAAGGAGGGTGCAGGTTGGGTGGGGGTGAGCCCAGGGCTGGGGCGGCAGGAGGGGTGTGTGTGTGTGTGAGACAGGGGGGTCAGGGGGGTGCGAGTGGTGGGGGAGAGTCCAGGGCTAGGGCAGCAGGGGGATGCGGCGAGGAGCCCAGGGCTGTGACGGGGGACAGCCAAAAATTTTTTTGCTTGGGGCGGCAAAAAACCTAGAGCCGGCCCTGTCAGAGATTCACCATGTGGGTTGGGGAACAGCCCAGAGACCTTCCCCTCTGATAGAACCCACAGTCCAGGTCAATTGGGAGGTTTGGGGGGAACCTGGTCCTGCCCTCTACTCCGGGTTCCAGCCCAGGGCCCTGTGGACTGCAGCTGTCTAGAGTGCCTCCTGGAACAGCTGCACGACAGCTACAACTCCCTGGGCTACTTCCCCATGGCCTCCTCCCAACACCTTCTTTATCCTCACCACAGGTCCTTCCTCCTGATGTCTGTTAATGCTTGTACTCCTCAGTTCTCCAACAGCACATCCTCTCACTCCCAGCTCCTTTTTTTTTTTTTTTTTTTACTTACTTACTTACTTACTTACAGACACAGACAGACACACACACTAACTGGAGTGAGAGCCTTTTTATACCAGGTGTCCTGATTAGCCAGTCTGTCCTAATTGATTCTAGCAGCTTCTTCTTAATTGGCTCTAGGTGTCCTAATTAGCCTGCCTGTCTTATTCATAGTTTCCTAGGACTGGAAGGGACCTCGAGAGGTCATCGAGTCCAGTCCCCTGTCCTCATGGCAGGACCAAATACTGTCTAGACCATCCCTGATAGACATTTATCTAACCTACTCTTAAATATCTTCATAGATGGAGATTCCACAACCTCCTTAGGCAATTTATTCCAATGTTTAACCACCCTGACAGTTAGGAACTTTTTCCTAATGTCCAACCTAAACCTCCCTTGCTGCAGTTTAAGCCCATTGCTTCTTGTTCTATTCTTAGAGACTAAGGTGAACAAGTTTTCTCCCTCCTCCTTATGACACCCTTTTAGATAGCAGTTTTCAGGTATCATGTCCCCTCTCAGTCTTCTCTTTTCCAAACTAAACAAACCCAATTCTTTCAGCCTTCCTTCATAGGTCATGTTCTTAAGACCTTTAATCATTCTTGTTGCTCTTCTCTGGACCCTCTCCAATTTCTCCACATCTTTCTTGAAATGCGGTGCCTAGAACTGGACACAATACTCCAGTTGAGGCCTAACCAGTGCAGAGTAGAGCAGAAGAATGACTTCTCATGTCTTGCTCACAACACACCAGTTAATACATCCCAGAATCACGTTTGCTTTTTTTGCAACAGCATCACACTGTTGACTCATATTTAGCTTGTGGTCCACTATAACCCCTAGATCCCTTTCTGCCGTACTCCTTCCTAGACAGTCTCTTCCCATTCTGTATGTGTGAAACTGATTTTTCCTTCCTAAGTGGAGCACTTTGCATTTGTCTTTGTTAAACTTCATCCTGTTTACCTCAGACCATTTCTCCAATTTGTCCAGATCATTTTGAATGATGACCCTGTCCTCCAAAGCAGTTGCAATCCCTCCCAGTTTGGTATCATCTGCAAACTTAATAAGCGTACTTTCTTTGCCAATATCTAAGTCGTTAATGAAGATATTGAACAGAGCCGGTCCCAAAACAGACCCCTGTGGAACCCCACTTGTTATGCCTTTTCAGCAGGATTGGGAACCATTAATAACAACTCTCTGAGTACGGTTATCCAGCCAGTTATGTACCCACCTTATAGGAGCCCCATCTAAGTTATATTTGCCTAGTTTATCGATAAGAATATCATGGAGAATGGTTCCAGCAAATTCCTGTTTGTTCTGGAACTGCCCCTGTTACCTTACCCAGGGAAAAGGTAATCTGGGACTAATATATCTGCCTTCGATCACTCTTCTGTAGCCATCTGGCCTGACCCTGTCACAATATGAAAAGTCAAATGCAGTGGGATTAATATTTTGTATGTTGTATTATTTTTAATAAAGGAAAAGATTTTCTCCATTATACTGTATTGTAGTGCGACTTGAATGATGAGTTTCCAAGAGCGCCTCTTATGTATACACAGTTGTGTAATGCGCTTTGTTCTCAGAAAAGTCCACATTACTATCCCTTCCTTCTCTCTTGAATACCAACACACCTGGCTTCCTTGGTCTAAGCGAGGATTAAGGTAAGAACAAAGTCTGTGGCACTAGCAGGATCATAAGCACTGAAGGGTTTGTAACATCAACTTTCTGCTTCTCAGTAGGCAATATTGAGAATGCAAATGGCAGGTTCAATCCATGAATCCACATATCTTATGAGTAGTTAAAGCACATAATACTATACTGGAGTGGAAGAGATTAGTCATAAACTAATTACATCACCCCCCCATGAGAAATAGGCACACTTAAGGGAATAGAAACTCCTAGAATTGCATTTGCTTTCTCACCTAAGGCATGGCAAGACTGGGGTCCAGGGCCGGCTCTAACTTTTTTGCTGCCCCAAGCAGCGAAAAAAAGCACCGCGCTGCTAGAACCCTGCCCCCGCCGAGCGCCGCCGGAGCCTGCCCCCCCCCCCACCGAGCGCCGCGCCCCGCCGGAGCGCCCCCCCCCCTGCGGAATGCCACGCTGCCCCCCGCCACCCCAAGATTGCCCGCCCCTTACCAGGTGCCGCCCCAAGCATGTGCTTGGTTGCCTGGTGCCGGCCCTGATACTATAGGGTCATTCCTCTGGTTCAGGATTACCATAATGCAGAGATCCTGTCCCATCATACTCCCTATATAAAAGGGGGCCCCCTTACCTGCTCCTTTAGGGCAGTTTCTGCTACTACTGTGGGCTGAGGTTCTGACCAATACGCTACACTAAATCCATCCAAACAGTTGTGTGCTTGTTTTGAAATGAGCATCAATAGAGAAGGTCTGTCATTTAGGTCATTGATAATAGTCAATCCACTTTCTGTACTGTGCTTCAGTTCAGCTTCAGCTTAAAGTGTATCAGATAATTATTCTGAACTGGTGCATTAGAAGTAAAAGGTACCCTATCTTTTTAACCTTTAACCAAAGAACTAAAATAAACTAAAACTAAACAGAAACTGAATTCTGTTTTATTGGCAACCCATTTCTAGAAGATTAAAAAACAGAAAACAATTAAGCCAATATAAATATAAAAGTTACAACTCACTTTATTTATAGCATATATTTCATAGTTCAAGTAGAGATTGAGAAAATGTATTTCAAGTGGCTTTTTAGAAATATTTTTAACTAAATAAGCCACAAAAATACATACAAAATTCTTACACTTATGAAAAATATTGATATTCTTAAAGATTACAGATGTTTTATAACACTAACATTTAGTGTACAATACTGGGCAGAATTACAGTAACAAATGTAACAAACAACTTGGGGGGCTTAGAATTAGTTTAATAAATATTAAGCTTTGTAAAGACATCAAAATAAATACTTGCCCCTGGAAAGTATTTATATTGGGGTTCTGTCTCTTTCAAATATTGTCTATCTCTCTCCATTTGAGAGTCCTTCTCCAGAGTCATATTGTTCTTGTGACATTTTGTTTGATCTGGAGTTTTGAACCATGTCCATTAACAGAACAACTTTAGTATCTATATGTTCCTGAAGTTTCTGCATACTTAGATCAATATAGTCCATTAGTTTTTTCTCCATCAGTTCCATATTTTTGGATATGACCTTTTCCAAGTAGGAGCAAATAGGCTGCTGTTCCATTCTGCAAGAAATGTAAATAATTAGTCATTCCTATTTTTAATATGGAGTCAGTGAGCATGCTGGCTAACTGACAGAGATCCCAGTGCCTCAAGGAAGGGCACTGAAGTTATGAAGTATTACTGGGTTTCTTAGAATATGCACTCAGTAGAGGAGGTACTCTTAATGTTAAAGTCAAAATAATAAATAAATACTTACACCTTTACTACACAGAAGGCCTAATTTTGTCCAAACACACACTGTGCAACATATATTAGTCAGGTGTATATCATAAGGGCAAGATTTGCCCTATTTTACATTAGTGTGTACATTTACCTGTACAACTAACCAACCAAAATACTTTTTGTAAGTGTGTAAGAGTTAAGATACTATGTTAATCTGTGTTTAATGTAATCTTACCCCAATACTGAAAATGGTAATTTTTTGTTTAAGAAAAGATTAGCACACTAATCTGTACAAATTTCATTTTATGCTTCCATACCTGCATAGTGAGAAACAAAGTTAGGGAATTCTCAGTAAAATAGTAGCACAAAAGCCACACATCATATCCATATGATAGATTTACATTATTTATCATAGTATGTATGGGAGTATGAAATCTTGGGGAAAAAAAAGGTTTGGAAAAAAATAAAATTGGCTTCCACTTACAGTGACAGCGTATTCATCAATTAGGACCAGCCAGGTCCAAGTTTCAACTTTTTCTGCCATTTAGGGTTGATTGGTTTTTTTTAAACACAAACACAACTTTTTGTACATATTTAAATGCAAGAGCTATATTCTCCCTCTCTCTCCCTTTTTAAATGTCTCAAAAATTAACAGTTTGTACTAAAACTTTCCAGGATATTCATCATACCCACACCAGGGGGTTGGGGGAGGGGAACCCTTGCTAAATCACTTCCCACATGTAACCAATGCAATGCCGTGTTTCTGTCAAGCTGCAACAGAGGGAAAGTTAGCTAGTCATTTTTCATTGCTGCTATTCAGAACCCAGTGGGCAGTAGTATCAATAAACTGATCTTCAGTCTGCTGATACTTGGGAAAGATATGAGCTTTAGCACGGGCAGACACTGGAGCTTTTCACTAGGTGGGAAGACCCAAAAAATGAACACCAGCAAGGAGGGTAGTGTAGTAGAGACACCCCACTCATACAAGTTCTGGGAGAAACAGAAAGAGAATGCACCTTTTGCCGCTTAGCAGCCATAGAAGATTTTGGAACAAGGCTTCACACATTTATCACATCTACTAAGCAGAGGCTCATAAATCAAAAAATGGAGCCACCAAGCACAGTTCAAGTAGAACGCCCAGATAAGGAACACCAGCACTTCCCCCTTTCCTGGTAGCTGGAGATGTCTGAATTCTCACCAGAGTACTGCCAACTATAAAGCACTCCTTTTCCTTTCCACCATCTTACATAATAGTCTAAAGCTATGAATCTGGTAACATGGGAGAGAAAAGGTAGGAGAGATTGATGGGATAAGTTAAAGATAAGTAAACTGTGATAAAGGGGAAGAAAAGAAAGACACCTAGAATAATGCAGAAAAAAGTACACTAGGATCGGCCACTGGAAAGAAGCCAGGATTATGAAGATAATGAAAAATATTCAAATACATTTCAAAATGCTGATTAACATTGTTCATTAAATAGGAGTTCACAACTGTTTTATTCCTTTAAATTGCAATGGCGGGGCTTTATGGTGTGTGGCTTTGGAGTACTGTCATGGCAGAATTTTTTTATTTTATTTTTTAAATACACTATTGCCAACAGGCACAGTCCACAGGCTAGGACAAGTTGGATAAGTGTATCAAGCCTAACTTACCCAACAGTTTGAATGCCTTCCCCTTTAGCTATTGTACTCTTCTCAAAATGCTTATTCCCATCATCTAGCTGAAGATGATTTACTTGACTACATACGTTTTGAAGAAAAGGAAGCAGCAGCCCAGAACTGGGCATATTTGAGTTTGCACTTGCTTGCTCTTGCATTAACGATGACAACGTAACTTTAAAATCATTTCCAGGAAGAGAAGTGCTTTGTTGCATAGTTTTAAGTCTTTCAAGATCAGGAATATTCTCTCTACCAGGTATCCATGTGTTCACGTCAGTATGTGTTTTTAAATCTTCAAGAACTGTTTCAGTTGTCAAACAACTTTTAAAAGGAAAGGGTGCATTGGATGATTGGTTTAATCCTCTAAAAGCAGCTGCATTGTGCAATCCATCAATTGTATGCTTGTCTCCAAAGACAGATTCCTTTTTTCCAAAGATACATTGAAGTTTGTTTCCAAGAGGAAAACTGTTCTAATGGAAATAAGAAAATGTACATATTTAATGGTGTTATATTATGAATATAAATTTACAGAAGTAATAGATGTGCCTCTTCTCTCCCCCCTCCCCCGCCCCCCCAAAAGGAAGCATTCTGTAGCATTTTAGAGAACTATAGCATTCATTCCATTCTCACCAGTGTAAAGTTTATTCAATGAAAGTGATATGAAAGTTTATTATAAAGAAAGTTATCTACTGATATTCTATGGAAAATAAAGAAACTTTCCCAGTAAAGAAATAATGTGAAAGTGATTAACATTTGCAAGATGAAGGTTTAGAATAGCTACAAATTTTTTTACACTGAACTTCAATTATTGAAGCAGGAGTTGACTAAATGAGGGCTCCAATACTAAAAATTACTCCATGTGGGTGGGTGCAGGGGTCTGTACATATGCTTCTCTTTGCAGGATTGCGGCCTAAATCCAATAGTTATACTACAAGTACTTCCCCTTTTATTTGGCGGAAACAAATTTTATTGTAATGAAGATACAAGGGTTTTTTTAAAAACAAAAACAAAAAACCCCACCATACATACCCCACACAATTCTCAAAGTAGTGACAGCTCAGTTGTAACAAACAATATCTATCCTAAATTATTAAATGTATAGTAATAGTCTGCCATCTCAAGTTCCAAGATCACTTTTTATCATTTGATTTTAGCAAGGAACTTGTGACCTTTTCCTTTTGGGTGCAAATCTCAGCGTCACCCATGTTTGGTTAGTTTAAGGCTGGATTACTGCTACAAGTGGCTGATCCTTAAAAATAATTAATATTTAAATTGGCGTAGAATGTGGCTGCACAGATATTAAACGTTATTTCCTGCAGGAAACACATTACACTTCACATACTCAGTGATATGCACTGACTAGCACCTAATTTTGAGTTGAAATGAAAGGTGTAAGTTTCAAAACCTGAAATGGGCAAACTGTTGCTATAATACTACAGTTTAAAAAAGAACTACCTGTAGCTACAGATCTCAACCTAACAGCCTCCCTGGTTTAAATGGAGAGGGGAGGAAGGGTTCGTGGCATAGTGTTTTTAGTGGGGAGTCTTCAACTCTGGAATTCAGTCAGTCAGCTTGGCTTTAGTGACCTTCAGCGCACATTGCAAGGCTCATTTATGTTCCCAGGCTTGTTACAGTGGTGGTGGCTAAATAAGGTTTGAAATAGTAAGAAGTTTCTTTGGAGAGGTCTTTAATCAAATGAGTTTGGAATATGCGTGTAACACAGACACAAAACACAAAGTCCTGGATTATGCCTTTTTATAAATTTAAATAAATCAAGTGTGGTAACTTGCCTTCTGCTGAAGTCGAACCATATTCATGAGTTGCTGAGCACCTGGAGATAACTTTGACCCCATGGATTCCACCATAGTTTGAACTCTGTCTAGATCTACGCTTGATCCTAGTGAAGGAAGATCTGAGGCAGATTTTGCAGAAACTGATTTTACTTGTACTACAATTTTAGTTATGAGTACTCTCTGTCTTTCACTAATGGAGAGCAGCTATTGAAAAAAAAGAAAGATAATAAGCTTTTAGAACAAAAGTACTACTTTGGAAATTAAAAGGTCATTTTAGTGGAAAATTGAGACCTGTTTAATAGACTTCCTACTACTATTATTCTGAGTAGTGCTCATATTGAAATAGAATATGAGTGAAGATCAGTTGTGCTTAAGTGTTGGCATGATAAGAGCCTATGTTTAAACTTTATGCATGCGAGTAGTCCCATTGACTACAATAAGATTACTCACAAATGTAAAATTACAGATGTGCATGTTTGTAGGATCAACACCTAAAATTCCCATTGTGCACAAACTGTTAAACATCTAGCATATGTCTATTTTACAAAATTATTTGTTTAAGAGCACTCCTCTCTCTCTCTCTCACTCACACACACACTTTAATAATGACATTTTAAGACATTTGTGGTGTGGATTTGACATGAGAACCCTGGTATCAAAATCCACCTACATTTTTAAAGAGAATACTCAAACCACATCTCAGGTTGATATAAACCTAACTATCATCATCTGAGTAACAGATAATAAGGCAAAAAATTACAATTTAAAACATAATTTTGTGGAACTTCCTACCTTAATTCTACAAGAGGTTGTTGAGTACTCCAATTTAAGATATTTTTTGTATAAGGTAACCTTGTCATTTCTGTTAGAAAAATAAAATAAATGAGAGCTGTGAAGTCTCTATATGGTAAATGCTACAGAAATGCTTTCTACAAGAGGACAAAAATATCAGCTATTATATTCAGATGATAATGAGAAAAGAGCAGAGTGGGTCATCTTTTAACAGAATATTTTGGTTTTAACACTGAAATTCAGTTTGGATTTAATCATACGGCATACATACACACAAGTACACATATAGTTCCTGTTTTTTTCATGCATGGTATCCACAAGATTTTCTTCTCATTTTGGCTTGACTGATTGGTTGGTTCTTAAATTAGCAAGTTAAACAACATATCTGGCCAAATGTTGATGTACTGTAATTAAAGTCTACCTCCTTTTATCCTCTCCCCCTCCCCCCCCCCAAAAAAAACTCCATAGGCAAAATCTTGCAGCATATACAAGCAGAACCAATACTGAAATATATTTTTATTCCTCTCTTTGGAGCCATATATAAAGAGAATTTAAAGTGATCCTAAATGGCTTTTAGAGATTACTACTGAATTAAATACTTTAGCTCACTGAAAACGGTAGCTGACAGCCTTAACCATCTGTTTGACACAGACAACACATTGGCAGTGTAAACCACTAATGTGCGTCAACAATGACATGGAAGGCCTACCTTGAAGGGTGAGAAGTGCAGTTTCTATGCCCATTCATTCCTTGGTCTCTGCTGAGACTGTCAAGGCAGCACAAATTGTGTTGGTGGATATCTGACCACTAAAAACTCAACTGAGACTAAACACCCAGTAGATGGCAACACATTTTGTTCACTAAGGGCTAGTCTACACTTACCGGGTAGTTCGACGGCTGGGGATCGAAGTTCCGGGTTCGATTTATCGCGTCTGGTCTGGACGCGATAAATCGAACCAGGAAGTGCTCGCCGTCGACTGCGGTACTCCAGCTCAACGAGAGGAGTACCGCGGAGTCGACGGGGAGCCTGCCTGCCGCGTGTGGACCGCGTCTGAACCGCGGTAAGTTCGAAGTAAGGTATGTCGAATTCAGCTACGTTATTCACGTAGCTGAATTTGCGTACCTTACTTCGACTTGGGGGATAAGTGTAGACCAAGCCTAAGACACCTGGGCTACATTTAAGCCAACAGTCTAAAAGCAATATAATACATCACCAGCCCCCCTAAAGCAGCCAGTTTCCTTTTCAATTTGATTTAATAAGCAAATACTAAACTGAGCCTACATAATGAAGACACTTACCTATCATTCTGGATGGTGCAGACAGTCTGTCCCCTACCAGTTCCACAATACTCTTCTCCTACATATACTTCCATGTTTCTTGCCTCACTTAAAATTCCAACATAGACTATTTCCTCAGATCCATGAGGATCACACTGCAGGTACAGTAAGCAGGGAGTTTCCTTTTCATCATTTAAGCGTCTCTCCAAAACCACAGAGTTCTCACTAGAAACATAAGCATTCTGTTTAAGCAACTTAACAACATTTTATTTAACCTATGCTTTCCAGGTAATACTATAGTTTATAAAACATAAAACAAGAACTCTTCATTTAAAGTCATTCAGTTTTTAAGAGAACAGATACATAATCTATATTTTTGTAACTGCAGTATTTACAACGAAGAACAAACACTACAATTACAGGTTGTATGTGTGTGTGTGTGGGGGGGGATATTTATATCACGTTTTACAAATTTCAAACTTGCTGTGGATTCAGTCTGCAATGAAAATTAATGGCTCTGCCACATATGAAGGAAGTTTTGCTCCCAAATACTGTTTTAAAGTCGGGGGTGGAGGAGGGCGGGAAGAACGTGTGTGCTATCAATATTTTTAGTTACACACAGGGAGATCCCTACCTTGAAATACACTAATCAGTTCCCCTGATGCTCTAGTTCTCACAGGACATGCTCCGATAAGCATGTAATCAGGTCTAGTTACGTCTCTTTCCATTAAAAGTTGTAATCTCCCCAGGGGGTAAAACACACCTGCCCGGACACGGTGAACCTGTGTGAAGACTCACTGCCTCAGTACAGCGCCTGGCACTCAGGAGAACAGCTCTGTAGCCAGGGCCCCGGCCTAAGCCCATCGCACCCCAAGGCGAGGGTATTAGGGGGTCTCGGGACTCCATGGGGCAGGAGAGGTTCAGATCCACACCCCGCCCGGGATAGGGCTCAAGCCTCCACTTCCCCGCAAGCGTGTACGTGTCTGCGTTCCCGGGCATCCCTTACCCGCACTCGGGCGGCGCCAGCGTGTCGCCGTCACTGGCTCCCTCGGGAAGGAGACGCAGGGTGTCCGCCAGGCCCCCGGGAGACGAGGGGGACACGCAGTCCCACGAGCAGCCGGCTGCGATGCGGGGGCGGCGGAGGGGGCCATTGGCGCTGCGGATGCCATCCTCGGTTGCCACAGCGCCCGCCAGGCTGCCGCTCGCCATCGCAACCGTCCCGCTCGCTGCCAACCGTCCCCTGCCGCACCGCGCCGGCCAGAAATAACCGGGCAGAACTGATTTCTACAGAGAACATGCTCCCCACCGGCCACCGTTCCGGGCGGAACGTCCGCCTTCCAACGGTCACGGGGCATTCTTACCGAGCCGCTGATTGGCTCGCCGCCTTCCCGTTCTTCACCAGCCCCAGCGCGTCTCAGGCGTCCAGCCCGCAGGCGCAGGGGCACTGTCTCCCCTCCCCCCCATCTCTTTGGTGACGCGCGTGCCCACAGTGGCAGTTGCCCTCCCTTCCGCACTTAGCTTCTGAGCAAGCGCGCTAGGGCCAGGGCGGAGTGAGAGGCTGGTGGTTGTGTGTGAAGCGGCCTGAGGGAAAGTAGCTGCCGGCCCAGAGAGCGCGTGGCTTGCAGCTGCGTCCTGGGCCCGTTACTAGGTCAGAAGAGCTGTTGGGTGGAAACTGTGCAGCCCAAGCCCCATTCTGTGGAAGGCCCCATAGTACGAACAGCGACGGCCTCAGCTCCATGTTCCCCTTCAGGGGCTGCGACGGCCTCAACCCCACCTTCCCCTTCTGGGGGCTGCGCTCCCTCCCTGAGCATAGGCCCAGCCTCTGGGCTGAGGGGAGGACGTGACCATGCGTGATTCTCCTGCCTTGCACCTTGAAGGACACCTGCACACACCTTGAATACCTTGTGCAGTTCTGGTCTCCTTAGCTCGAAAAAAAAAGATATATTCGCATTGGAAAAGGTACAGAGAAGGGCAACAAACATCATTAGGAGTATGGAACAGCTTTTGTAGGAGGAGAGATTAAAACGATTGGGATTGTTCATCTTGGAAAAGAGATTACTGGGGGGGAAAGAGGTCTATAAATCATGCCTGGTGTGGAAAAAGTGACTAAGGAAGCATTATTTACCTCTTCATATAACACAAGAACCAGGGGACACCCAATAAAATTAATAGGCAGCAGGTTTTTAAAAGCAGATGGAAGTATTTCACACAATGAACAGTCAAGCTGTGGAACTCTTTGCCAGAGGATGCTGTGACGGCCAAGACAATAACAGGGTTCAAGAAAGAACTAGATAAGTTCATGGAGGATAGGTCCATCAATGGCTATTAGCCAGGATGGGCAAGGATGGTGTCTCTAGCCTGTTTGCCAGAACCTGGGGATGGCTGACGGGACTGATGATTACCTGTTCTGTTCATTCCCATTGAAGCACCTGGCATTCGCCACTATTGGAAGATAGGATAGTGGGCAAGATGGACCTTTGACCTGACCCAGTATGGCCAGTCTTATGTACTTTTCTCCTGGTCCCTGCAAGGTTTTCACTGTGGTTTCACCACTGGTGGGTGGATTGCAGGGGCCCTGTCTGTAACATGCTGTGAGAGATACGGGGTGGGGGGACTAGGGCATATGAATCATCCTGAAAAATCAGACTAGATGTAGATAAATGAGTGTGAGATATCTGTGCTTGTGGTTATCTCTGTAACAGATTGGTTAGGTTGCAATGAACATGTGAGGTCAAGAGCAAATGGATGGGTGTTTATAAAAATCTGACAAAGGAAGGAATAAGGCGCTCCTCCCTTTTCCCGCCGTCCCCCTAGAAAAATCAGTGGTTATTTCTTCATAACATCCATGTGAGGTAGATAAGTAAAGATGTGGAAAAGCTATGGGCTTGATCCTGCACTGTTGAAGGGAATTTTGCTGTTGATTTAACTTTGGAACAGCATCAGAGCTTAAATACATAATGTGATCTAGTACACTTTTTCTGCTAAAAGAAAGAGTTGATTGCTGGCTGGCTTTCATCATGCAGACAGTCTTCACATTTATTTTAGAATTTGTTATGGAACAAATTATTTCAGTGGATATTTATTGTGATTGATTATTATCTGTTTCACTTAACTGAAAATTCTTGTGTCTGAAGCGAACTTTTGTGTGAGAGTGAAGGACAAAAAGGAAAGTATAAAAAAACCCAGAAGACTTATCAAATCTTGATAGTAAAAACAAGGATTTCAGTCTTCAGTTTAAACAGTAAGACCTGAAAGGCACTGCATTTGGGGAAATTTTGATATTGCTGTTAGAGGGTGTAAGAACCAGGGGTCACCTAGTGAAATTAATAGTCAGCAGGTTTAAAACAAAAGGAAGTACTACTTTACACAACACACAGTCAACCTGTGGAACTCGTTGCTATAGGATACAGGCCAAAACTATACATAGATTAAAAAAAGAATTAGATAAGTTCATGGAGGATAGGTCCATTAATGGCTATAAGCCAAGATGGCCAGGGACACAACCCCATGCTCTGGGTTTCCTAAGCCTCTAGCTGCCAGAAGCTGGGAGTCAATGATGGGCTAGATCACTTAATAATTGCTCTGTTCTGTTCATTCCCTCTGAAGCGTCTGGCAATTGTCACTGTTGGAAGAGAGGATAGTGGGCTAGATACACCATTAGTCTGACCCAGTATGGGCTTTCTTAAGTTCTTATGTTTTATTATCTTTATCTTGAGGATCCTTCCTCATATAGGGTCTGATCCAGCTTCAGCTGAAGTCAATATTAAAACCTCCCTCTACTTCAAATCTTTGCTTTCTAAGGCCAGGACCGGCTCCAGAGTTTTTGCCGCCCGAAGCGGCGGGAAAAAAAAAAGAAAAGCCGCGATCGCAATTGCGATCGGCGGCACTCCAGCGGCAGCTCCACCATGCCGCTTTCTTCGGCGGGAATTCGGCGGCAGGTGCTTCCCTGCGAGAGGGACCCACCACCGAATTGCCGCCGAACAGCCCCTTCCCCTTGGCCGCCCCAAGCTCCTGCTTGCTGGGCTGGTGCCTGGAGCCGGCCCTGTCTAAGGCTCTGATCATGCAAAGACTTATGCACATGCTTCACTTTATCCACTGTGAATGATGCTTTGAGATCGGTGGGACTGTGTAAGTCTTTACAGGATCGGGACCTAACTTTTTTCTTCCCATCAAACAAAGCTTACAGAAATTATACACTTTTCAGAGTGGAATCAGTGCTGTCCTTGCCTTCGTTGTCAGGAATTTTATTGTACAGCAAGTGAAAGAGCTCTCAATCTCCCATCCCTCTAGCTGACCTGGAAAACAAAAGTCCAGATCTAGACATCCAACTTGAGTCTTCTGCCTGATCATGGAGAAGGCTAATAATTGGTCATTGACCAACCCTATCACTATGTATGTATTTTAAAAAGTATATATTATTTGGAAAAAAAAATGCCCAATAGCAGCTTTTTTTTTTACTACCAAAGTTATTGTAAAAGCTGTTTCAATAAGATGAAAAAGACCACTGAATATGTGATAGCAACAAGGACCTTTTTTTGTACTTATTACACAGACATAACTGTGTTGTTGGGTTAAGGCATACAGTCATAGAGCCCAAATCTGTAAAGATTGCATGTATGGTAGTCCAAAATGAATTTGTTGAATGCTGATGAGACACCACAGAAATTAGAGATGGAAAAGATCTATTAAGTTATGCATTTGTTTCCAGTGATTTATTTTGCATTAGGACACTACAAGGGTTCAGATTTCTTTCTCTCTTGTAGTGCAACTTTATCTGCTCAAAATTAGGCAACTGAAGTATGCAATTGTTCTGACACCTTACATTTTGGCAGAAGAAACACAATTAGATGACTGTAAAGAGAAAAATCTCTAAAACCCGTAATAAGCACAAATTCATATCACAAATGCAATAGGTGTCTTCCTGTTTTATATGAAGTCCCTATTTAAATGGGAATCCAGAGAATGTGCCTGTGCTCTATCAGCATCTGGAAAAAATGAATTTCAGAATTCCTAGTAAAATTGCAAAACAAAAGTACCACCTCTTCTCAGTAAATAATTTAATGGCAAGAAGATGGTGCTGCATAATTTTCAAAACGTTTTGTCCAATTCATCCAATTGAAAAACATTTTTTTCTACTTTGGACTAAGATGTGGCATATAAAAATTCAGCAAGATCATTTTGCTTTTGGGAAAGCTAAAGGATGATTCAAAATAAGACTTATGATGGGAAGGTTTATTGTTAACTATGGAGGGAAAGAGAGCATCACCATAATTACATTCTGTTGCATTTCTGGATTATATGGTTAATGTGTGAGTTCTGTGTGTTCATAGGGACAATATTTTCAAACAGTTTTCTGAAATAAAAACTCCTAAAGTGAAAAACAAAGAACAATTACAAATTGAATCTGAGTAATTCTGGTACATTTTAAGCTGCATTTTTGTTGAGCAGGTTCATATTAACTCAGTAACCTAGCTTATATGATGCTTTGTTTTCCTGTCTAGCATTTGAGAGTATATTGTTGCTGGTCTTTGATCTCAAAGGGTTTTAGAATAAATCAGTTTTGTCTTGTCTAGGGTTACCATATGTCTGGTTTTTCCCGGACATGT
>NW_020664446.1:19179714-19245707 GCF_002925995.2 Terrapene triunguis
CCGGAGCCTGGGAGGGGAAGTGCCCGGCCGGGGGTGCAGGGTCCGGAGGTCTGGGGGCTGCCTGAAGCCGGTAGTGCTCGGGCAGCTGTTTCATGGCTGGGAGGGAGGAGGGGGAATGCAGGCGCTCAGGGGAGGGGGCGGAGTTGGGGCGGGGCCGGTAGGGGAAGGGGCAGAGTTGGGGCGGGGGCGGGGCCAGGGCCCTGTGGAGTGTCCTCTTTTTTTAATTTTTGAATATGGTAACCCTAGTCTTGTCATCCTTACGATGTCAGCTGGCTTTCTCCAGTCAGCATTTACAATCATGTTATATTGGGTTTGTTGTAAGTTGTCTAACCAGTTTTTGAAAAGCACAATGTGAGAAATTTTACTTCCCTGTTCCTTGGGAGTGTTTGCTAACATACCTGAAATACTTTTTCAATGCTATCTATTGTTTGCCTTGATAACAAAAGATTCTAGTTTTTCTAGTTCTTTCACTTAAGGGAAACTGCTGGTAAGAGCACCATCCAAAATAAAACAGTGTTTCTGAACATCTTAGTACGTGAAGTGTTTGCTCAGAGAAGAATAACCATGTTAAAATGCAGCTTACTTTTGTTTGGTTTTGGACTAATATTTATTGGAAAGCCAGTTCGTACAGCAGGTGAGCTTCAGTCTTAATATTCAGTGAGAAAGTTGCTGCAAGTTATGCTTGTGCACATAAGTCATGATCCAGAACTCATTATTCAAGCAAAATTCTTATACAAGTCCCGGAGAAATGTATTGACTGCACGATGAGGTCTGTAGATGTATTTTTTTTTCTGTGTGACAAGTGTGTAAGTATGGTATGTTCTTTTTCTGCTTCATTGGCCAGCATGTATAACAAGCAGTCTTTCTTATTTTACCACCTGAACAGACTGGAATTTTGAGTGTAATGATCCTAGTCAGCTTAATTATGCACATTTATTCAATAGCCAGGTTTATGTTCCTTGATTTCACTTAGTTGTAGTATGATAGTGTATTATGGTAGTGCTTAGAAGCCAGGGCCCCATTGTGCTAGGCTCTGTAGAAAGTATTTGTTGTGACAGTTGGAATAACTGTAGCCCTCATCTGTGATGAACAATGGATAAAAAAATTTCAGGTCTTCGGTGATGTGAGGGAATTCTCCCTGAAAATAATTGTGTATTTTTGTTGGACTTCTCATTTTTTAATTTCTTATTCATTTTCATTTAGGATTCAACAAAATAATAGTGTGTATGGACCATTACTTATACAGTTGTATATTTGTGACTCAATTACAGTAATTTTTTGTACTTCCCTCCCCTTCTAGTATCAAGGTATAAATTAGTAGAACTTGTTTTAAAAATTAATTGGGTGATGTATTATATCTGATCATACAGCATTATAAAGATAATTGGATAAATGAGATATGCTTCCACTCCAATGCCATACTTTCACATAAAACAGACTATGAGAAAATTCAATTTTATTGACACTTAATGGGAATGCTTATGGGTTAGGTGAGGGCAGGATTATATTCAATATGAAGAAAATTAGCTTTGTTACTGGACATTTCAGTATTCAATATTTTTACAGGTGTGGTATTAGCATAAAATTATGACCCTCGATCTCTGGAGTTCTAAACCCTATTCGGACCCTGACTTAATGTCCTCTGTGGTTTCTGGAAAGATACTTAGTTCATCTGTGCCTCAGTTCTCTCATCTGTTAAAAGTGGATAAAAATACATACCTGCCTCACGTGGGGAAAAAGGGGGTTGTGCAGTTTAGTTAATATTTATCAATATTTTGAAGATGAGAAGCAACATACACAGTAAGTGCTAAGTACTAATATTTTAGAAGGCTATTTTTATAAGTGAGTTACAAAATCTAACTACTGAAACTATAAATCCTACCAGTGTTACAGACCCCAAACATGTTTCTTTGCGGAAGGAAATCATATTATTTTAATTGGAGAGTCCTCCTTAATAATGTTGTTCTGTGCTCAACCCTTAAAAAGCCTTAGAGATTTTAGTAGGGAAGAAACCGTCTACAGAAATTGTGCTGAAGAACCCTCCTCCTACTCTGTGAAGAGAACATTGTGGATTTTTTGTGCCACTTTGGATTACTTCCATGGACTTTTCTGTGTCATGCGTGGTCTTGCCTTATATTTGAGATGAAATCCTTTTGGTTTGTTATCTGAGAGCACAGTTCAAGTAGGGGAAAGCAGTTTGCTTTGTTAAAATTAATTTATAATTTACTATCCATTGGCCCCACTGAATTCAACAGGAGACTTTCTGTTGACTTCAGCAGGGACTAAACCAAACTCAGTGAGTAGAAAACAAAAGGGAAGGAAAGGTCATCAGGTAAAGTTCACCGTTTGAACCAGGTGTTTACCTCAATGTAAAGCTGCATTGCTGAGATCAGATTCTAATTAGACTTTTGATCTCCAGCTTCCTGGTTAATAGCTGTACCACTGAAGTACTGTAATTCTGAAATAATGCAGAAGGTGTGTTGGAATAGGGTGTACTGATGACTAACAGAAACAAACAAAATGGGACATGAGAGCTGTCAATGCTGGATTAGCTGAGTTGGGGGGCCGGAGACAACATGAGGAAACAAGGTTTTAAAAGTAGTGAGAGGGAGAATTATGCAGGACCTTGTAGACAAAGACAAGAAGTCAAAATTTAATTCAGTGGAGAGATTTCAAAGGGAAAGTGGGGTTGATGTGGTTAGATTAGTTGGGTAGAAAGATAATTTTGGCTGCAGTCATTTTAGATTGATGTCTTTTAAGTCCAAAATGAAAACACTGAGATGATACAATTGTTTTCATTTTTAGTTCTAAAATTGTCACCACATATTTTTATATTAAAGAGAATATGATACAGTAACTCCTCGCTTAACGTTGTAGTTATGTTCCTGAAAAATGTGACTTTAAGTGAAAGGATGTTAAGCGAATCCAACTTCCCCATAAGAATTAATGTAAATGCGGGGGCTAGGTTCCAGGGAAATTTTTTTCACCAGATAAAAAACTATATATATATATATATATATATATATGCGCACACACAGAATATAAGTTGTAAACAAACAATTTAATACTGTACACAGCGATGATGATTGTGAAGCTTGGTTAAGGTGGTGAAGTCAGAGGGTGGAAGAGGGTGGGATATTTCTCAGGGAATGCCTTACTGCTAGATGATGAACTAGCACTCGGCTGAGCCCTCAAGGGTTAACACGTTGTTAATGTAGCCTCACACTCTACAAGGCAGCAGGAATGGAGGGAGGGGAGACAGTATGGCAGACAGAGACACACATCCGGTGTGTGGGAGAGAGAAAGATGTGCATTGCCCATTTAAATATGCTGACCCCACTCTAAATAAACTGCCTTTTTAAGTATATCAGCAAGTTGAGACAGCAGCTGTGGCCAGCAAGCTCTCTCCGTCCTGAGCCCTGTCCTGTATTCACCCTGCTCTGTATGAAGAAGGGGTAAGTGGGGGGCAGGAGTACGGGGGAGCGGGACACCCTGACATTAGCCCCTGTCTTCCCTCCCCGCACAGCAAGCAGGAGGCTCCCGGGAGCAGCTCCAAGGCAGAGGGCAGGAGCAGCACATGGCAGTGTGGGGAGGGACAGCTGAACTGCTGGCAATTGATAGCCTGCTGGGCAGCTGCCGCACAGGGAACTTAGGGGAGCGGGGACCTGATAGGGGGCTGCCGGTCCACCTTGGTTCCAAGCCCCCACCAACTAGCTGCAACGGGCTGCTCTTCCTGCAAGCTGTGGACAAAGCAGGCAGCTGCCAAACAACGTTATAAGGGAGCATTGCGCAACTTTAAACGAACATGTTCCCTAATTGATCAGCAACGTAATAACGAAAAAACGTTAACAGACGACTTTTAAGTGAGGAGTTACTGTATACTATAGAATAAATAAATAATAATTCTTAGCATTTATATAATGCTCTTCATCTGCATATTTCCACGTGGTTCTATGAATATTATACTAAAAATATTAAAACTGAACTATACTTGTCAAATAAACAATGTATATTTTGTGATATGTTAACCTTTTTCTGTGTTTTGTGTACTAATTCTCCAAATTTGTTGATTCACAATGGTTCTCCCAGTTGGAGTTGAATGAGTTTCTATTCTACTTCCATGTTACAATTAGACTCCGGATACTAAAATGGTGGGGGTGAAAGGGAACCATTATTTAAAAATAATTGTTTACTACTTTCCCACATTTTCTCTTATCTTTCCACTATCAAATTATTTTCAGTAGTAGTATTTTACACCAATGTGGTGCCATTCTTGCCAGATTTTACCAAGCAACTTTAGAAATTATATGTACTCAGTAACACTGCATTGCTACTACTTCTTGGGTGGAGTGTGGCAACCAGGCAAACACTAGCATGATGTGTACCGCAGAGGCATAAGGAGAGTAATATAAAATATGGATTTTATGTATGGATTTAATTTTATGTATGTCTATGTCCAGGCATAATTTTCTGCCTAGATCTGAGAAGTAAAATAATCTTTGGTAGACACAGATTGTTTATATGTAAGCAGAAGTTCATGATAGATGCGCTAAAACGATTCTCAAGTTAAAAACCACTAGCTAGTTAGCCACTGATACTAGATAGTGAAAAAAGGAAGTCACTTTAATGCTATGTATATTTTAAATACTCTTTGAAATAATAAAGTTTTAAAAAAAGGCTTTAAGTGAGTGTATAACCAAATGTACTTTTAGATGTAATAAGAAAAATGATTAATAAAATGGTCAGTCTGTAAAGAAAAGTATATCACCAGCATTCATATTCAGATGGTGCAACCTGATATATAATTGAGATCTTGAAACCTCAAATGAAAGTGGTAAGGCATACTCAACCAAGAAGTGTCATAAGGATTAGCTGCATGACCAGAGTTGCTAGCCACTTGAGTAACCACAGGGACCTGTTAATACCTAAAAAAGCAATACACAAATTCAGCTTAGAAACACAAAGGCAAAAGAGATTGTAATTGCTTGACTGAAAGGAAAAAGTCAATAGAGTTGCAAAATGTAAAGATACATGTGGCATTCATGTCCTGCTACTGGGATTCTCAAACTGGGAGTCATGAGGTTATTACATGGGAGTCGCGAGCTGTCAGCCTCCATCCCCAAACCCCGCTTTGCCTCCAGGCTTTATAATAGTGTTAAATATTTTTTAAAAGTGTTTTTAATTTCTAAGCGTGGTCACATTTGGGGGCTTGCTGTGAGGAAGGGGTCACCAATACAAAAGTTTGAGAGCTATTTCATAAACTGTCTTCTGTTTTGATACTGTACCCAATGAAAAGAAAAAGGCAAAGTCATTTATTATAGGTGGCACAAGTAGTGATTTCTATAGTTGTTTGTTTCTGTTGTAAGACCCTGTTTTCACTTGCATATAACTTTGCCAAACTTAAACCGTTTGGATTGAAATTTTCCATGCCATTTCTGCAAAGGAGGCTAGGGTGAAATGGATTGTGTTTCCAACGTTAAAAAATTCTTCCGTTTCTCTGAGAAGCTCTAGTACTTCCATGAATTGGAACAGGGACTTGAAATTTGGCAGGGGGTTCTGTTGGTATCAGGGATGTATCCTTGCCATTCTTGTGAAACTCTGCCCAAATTTGGCCAAATTATAAGTCTCTGAAAAATCTGTTTTCACGTGCTAGATTTGGGCAGATAAGTTCTGTGAAGGTTCAGTTTGCTCTGAGCATGCTTCATCCCTTCACAGCTCCTGTGTGCTGACTGGACTACCCATGCACCAAACCCTGAAATTGCCCCTCCTGGCTACAGTGGCTGCTGTGGCACCATGCTCAGGAACTGAGCAGGGACTCTGTGTCTTGTGTTCTCTCAATGTTGCCGTATTGCCATGCCCGGCAGCAAGGTGAAGGAAGAGCCATGTGTTTGATGCAGCTAGGTAAGGAACAGCGTGAGGGTAGAGATGTACATTAGTGGGAATGTGGCAGGACCTTTGGTAGGGAGAGAGAATAGAAGCAGGACCAAAGGGGAGCCGAAAACCAGGAAGGAATATAGAAAGAGGGGCAGACACAAACTATGGGGGAGGATGGGAAAGAACTGTGGATAGAGACAGGGGCAGGAGTCAGACAGGAGGGATGGACAGAAGCCAAGGGGAATCAGCAGGGGAGAGGACAGGGCAGGAGTTGGGGATAGGAGAAAAAAAGGGACAGGGAGGAGTGGTGAGGTGAGGAGATGGGGCAGAGGGATCTGTAACTACCGAACACACTTCCCTGTAGAACTTCAAATTGAATCCATTATTGCGGAGTCTCAGCATTTCTTTGCTGTCTAGCAAATCACTGTGAAACAGACTGGCAAAGTGTGTGTCTCCAGCCACCCTAGTGGTTGGTCCACATAGAAGATAACTGCCTTCTACTTCTACCGATTACTCTGTTAGCTTAAGTTGTAGATAACTTTGCTGTGGATCTAAAGACACCAACCCTGCAGATGACCCATGTTGGGGTGAGTGCAGTTCTACATGATGAAATTCCTATTTTTATTTAGTTTTTAAGTTTCCTGCAAACATAGGAAGTTATAGAAGGGAAAACAAAAAAATCACACCACCCTACATTAAAAGAACATTATTAAGGTTGCAAAATCAAGCACTCAAAAGGTAGAAAATGCCAGAATTAATGTCACCTGTACAACCTTAATTTGTACCCTTTTTGTCAGCGTTATGATCCAGTTTTTAATTACATGATCATATATTATTTTTTCCACAAGATTCCAGCCTTATTCAGCAAATGGGTGGTTATCTAGGGTTTTTTTAATCCTGGTCAATTAATGTGTGGCACCATGCATTATTTACTGCACACCATCCAAACACTGTAGTGAGTACAGAATTATGAATTTCCTCATGGGCTCTTCTGTGGTGTTATCATTGTAGTATTTTAAATCTTTTCAAACATTAATGAATTTAGTTTTGTACCACCGCTATGAACTGAGGGGGTATTTTACACGTGGGGGAACTGTGGCAGAGAGATTAAATCCAAAATTGTCTAAAATGTCAACAAATTTTGGGTGCCTAATTTGAGGACTTAATTTTTCAGAGTATTTAGCATGCTATAGCACTTTATTATGTTCAGAGCAAAGGTCTTAGGGTATGTCTACGCTGCAGTTAAAAAGCCATGGGTGGCCTGTGTCTGCTGACTCGGGCTTGCAGGGGTCTGGCTAAGGGTCTTTTTAATTGCAATGTAGATGTTCGGGCTTGGGCTGGAGCCTGGGCTCTGGGACCTGAGCCTGAATATCTACACCACAGTTAAACAGCCCCTTAGCCTGAGCCCCACAACCCCAAGTCTGCTGACATGGGCCAGCTGGGGGGTTTTAATTGCAGTGTAGACATACCCTTATTGACTTCACATGCAGTTGTGGGCACTCAGCACTTCTGCAAATCAGACCCTATGAGCCTCAAGCTGGGTACCCAGGAAATGAGGAACACATTGGCCACCTGTGAAAATTTTGGTTTACGTGACTTGCCCAGCATAACATAGGAATTCTGGCCGAGACAGGGATAGACTCCAGTTTACTATGGCATTCAGTGCTTAACTATGAGACCATCCTTTCTCTTCCTGCACTTAGCTTTCTCTGATTAAACTGATTTTCAGTGGTGACCATTGTGAACATAGAGTTTGTGTATTATTTACACTTTCTATTTCTTTAGAGATTTAAATTTTATTTTTAGGTGCATCCTCTCATCAGACATCTAGACTTACAACATTTGAAATAATTACCCCTCGAAGTTTGACAGGCAGGGAGAGACGCCACACATATTTACATGAGGTTTGTTTTTCTAGCCAATTTTTTTTCTGAATTATTTGTTAATGTTAATATTGCACTACAGTATATATAAAAGAATACACCCTACTGTGTAGAATAGTAAGTAATCTCTTCTGATACCTTTCAGCAGGTTGCATGTTTGTGAGTGAATTATTGTGCTCTCAGAATTGGCTTCAAAACAGGCATGAGATGGTGTTCTCACTCCACATCACACAAATCTCTAGTTCAGTTCATACTGATTGCTACTTTTATTGGCAATCTTAGCAGAGACAAAAATCTGAGTGAACATGGAAAACTGCCAGGTGTTTCCTCTAAGTCAAATTAGACAGTATAGGAAAGTTTAAACTGACATTATCCATGCTGTGCCTGTTCTTTGGCTAAACAGAGGACTTCAGTCATCCTAGTGCCTTTCACTGTAAATAAGGGCCCAATCATATTTGCATTGCACAAGTAGTCCCATTTAATTCCACGGGGCTAATTGAGAGAGTAAGGGGTGATACATTTGACACTAAATTCCCTAGAAGAGAAAAAATATTAATGGATGTTTGAGATAATATTTGCTCCAAGTTAGAGTGTGGTTGCCAGGGAAATACTGTATAATGGGTCAGATTTAGTCATCTTTCAGTGAACTGACCTGTGGAATCTGAATTTGAATATTGTTTATTGGGCTATGATGATTTGCATAAGGAGTGCCACATAAGGCACTTGCGTAAGGCATTATATTATGGATGGGCCTCAAAGACTTTGTTTTTACTCTACACAATGAATTTCCCTACACATTTTCTCCCTTCTTTTGTAATAAAAGTTTTAAATGAAACATCTAAGGTAGCAAGATAAATTACAACATCGGTACACATGGACGGTATTGACACTACAAGCAATAACCCAGTGTTAAACATTAATGAATTATTTTTAAAGGTCTTTTTTTAATTTAAGAAGGATAGATAGTCATCTGAGAAGAATACAGATGCTGATTTTACAAAAGAAGAGATAATCTTCCACATTTGCCTCCCCTTGGTGCTTTCCTACACTTTTTACAGCATCACTATTAAAATACAGCTCTTTTGGATGCGGATTTTCAAAAGCGCGGGTGATAGCCTAAATTTGCTCCCACTGAAGTCTGCGGTAACACTCCAGTTGTCTTCTATGACAGTAGAGTTAGGCCAATGCTGAGTGCTTTTGAAAAGTCCACCATTAATGACTAAGCATTGGAATTTCTATTTGGTAATCACAAAAATATTTACTCTGTATTCAGCTCATTATGATAAGCTACTCCAGTCTTTTAAGCACTGCTCATTCTCCATTTATCATCCCATAAAAATCATGTTTAAAAATCTTATTGTAAGTTTTATACCAAAAGCTTTAGTAGTATGCTTAGTGTCCCATGTTTGAAATAAGATGAAAGTTACTCTCTTTCTAAGGGAGGAGATGTAATGAACGATGCAACAGTGCATCCCATCACCAGCCTGGCATCATAATTTTATTACGAAGGCCCTGATTCATGGGTCCAGACAAGCTCTGCTCAGCGTAAAGTGTAGGCTTTAAGCTATCTTTGCACTCCTTGGATTCTGGGATCAGTCAGGAGTTAGTTTGGTTTTTGATACAGGTTAGAGCAGCCTCTGGCTGCTCTAAATATGCTTGGTTGCCCAAGAATAGCTGGAGTGCAGCTCCATAGTTGCACTAATGTTACATCCCACAGGAGGTGACAGACAATAGTTATGCTGGCTCCTCACTGCTCAGAGAACAGAATTTGGCTGGGTTTTGGCCCAGCTTTAATTTTTCCATTATTTCACCCTGATAAATTAGTAAGGGGCATCTGTTCTTGAGAGTATAAAACCCTAGACTGCTAGTCTGGATTTACCACTGCTAATGGTTATTTTCTGCTCTCCTATTAGCATAAGTTTATATTGTCACATTTCCATAAAAGTCTCTATTAGCAGAGTATTTTAATCCTTCTGCTGGTTGTTTGTTTTTTGTTGTGTCTTTTCCATGAAGTTTTCCTAGCTGCATGGAATGTAAAATTTCAATAAAAAAAATAGTGATAAGGTGGGTGTAATATCTTTTATTAGACCAACTCAGCATGTACTTTAGCATTTCCCAGACCTGAAGAACAGCTCTTTGTAAGCTTATCTCTCTCACCAACAGAAGTTGGTCCAATAAAAGATAATACTTCATCCACCTTGTCTCTGTAATATCTTGGAAGCAACACGACTACAACGCCTCTGCATATAATAAAAAATAATACAGGGAATGCCACCATCACTGTGGAATATACAAAGCATGAGGTTTTAAGAATATCTCTCTTTGTAAATTTGTTGTATACCTAAAACATTGAACAAAAGTAGTAGTAGTGTCTTTTTTGGTTAGAGAAAATATGAATTTATGATCAGGTAGGTAACTGCGTAACCCAGGAATATTTTTGTTTTGTTTTCAGGACCATTCAGATGATAATCGCTCTTATTCGATTCAAACTGCAAATGGAACATACATCCTAAAGCTAAAGAAAAATAAGTAGGTTATGCAGTATTCTCGGACACATTTCAATTTTGGATTTTATTTAATAGAGACCACTATTTTTGTATTGAAGATTGTTTGGAATAAGCAGTCTAAAATGTTAGTATGTAATGAAAGTGAGGTGATAATAAATACTGTATAAAGGAGCTGGCTTGAAAATGGATAAAATAAAATGTGAAAATGTTACTATAGTTAATTTTTTAAAAATTCTGATGAAATTTTCACTTAGCACCACTGTATATAAGAAACAGTATGCCAAAAAGCATATTGTTAATAGAGATTTATTACAGATGAAAAAGTTCTCACTGAACAATAAATCAGTGCAAAATTAGATTTCTGCTACCTATTTTTGTTAATTATTGTGGAGGAATTCGTCTAATTTTGTTGTTATCCATCCTCAAAAGTTTATAGGCCAGCCACTTGTCCAATAACTGAAAGACTGCATCAAGTTAAAAAACAATACATTTATGGATTTTTTTGGTAAAAAATATTTTAAAAGTAAATTATTCTCAAAATGATGCAGCTGATTTTTTTAAAAAAGCATCCTATTTTACACTCTATGTCCTTCTACCGTGTTTAATAGCAAATTTATCATCAAAGTGCTACCCTCAAAATGTATTGCTGAATATGATACTTGATGTATATTTTGTCATAGACTCTTAAAACAGCTGCAGTTTATTTTTGTTTACAGAAAGCTTGTTAGTGAAGATTTTGTACTATATACATACAGCAAAAATGGGAAATTGGAGGCTACCCATTCAAAAACCAAGGTACTATGCTTATTAAAGTTCAGTTTTTGTGTCAGACTGTTTCTTTAGCACAGGGGAGCCAAACTTTGTGACACCAAAGGCTGTCCACAAGGATGCATATACATTTAAATACATTTTTAAACAAAAATACTTATACACAACCATTAATTCTGGTTGTGTTTATATCTTTCCTGATATAAGAATGACAATTGCTTGAGTTCACAACAATGAATAAAGCACTCAAAGACCAACTAGAGAATAATAGAAGGTTGCATTGGATCGCGTTTTAGGCCTTCTTGAGCACTCCTCCATTAACCTGTGGTATTTTTATGTCATTGTTACCAATGGGTATAAAATGTAAGGCTGCCGTGCTATAATCTTAACTCTAAGTATGTTTAACCTGTTGCTATTTATGATGACATGGTGTCTACAGTAGCCCCTGTTTTCAGAAATATGTGAATGTATAAGAAGGATGCTCTGGAAGCTTACATAAAGACTGAAATTAGGTTAGTTGATTATATAGCCATTGTGTAACATACATTTTTGGATCAAGATGCAAAGTTACCCAGTTTTGAGGCCCTGATTCAGGAAAACGCTTAAGCACATGCCAACGTTTATTCCTGTTCAGGAAGGCATTTAAGTATGTACTCAACTTTATTCATGAGACTTCAGTAGAATTTAAGCATGTGCTTACGTGTGCTTCCTGAACAATTCAGGCTTTAAAAGCAGGGTTTACCTGCCAAAGAACAGGATGGACAAAATAGACCCAGGTGGTTTGTCAGAGGTTGGGAATGGGTTAAATTGGAAATTTCCCCTCACTTGTAAAGGAGGGGAAATTTTTTTTACCAATTATTTTACCAATTTTTTATCAATGAAGGGCCAAAATCTGCTGTGCGTACTCATAATGAGTAGTGTTTTACTCCAAGAGTAATCCCATGGACAACTTGTAGAGTTCTGAGTAAAGGTGGCAAAATCTGGCCCTAATAAATAAAATATTGTGCAAATGTGTAGTCTGGGTCTTTCACGTGAATGAAAAAAATACTGTTATTTAATTAATTATGTGGTTTCATTGTGTTTCAGACATACTGTTATTATCGTGGAGTTGTTGAAGGAGTTGCTGATTCTATGCTTGCTCTTAGTACATGTGATGGCCTTAGGTATTACTTTTTGCTTTTCACTTTTCAATGTATCATTGACTAATATACCAAGAAAATGTATTGTTGTTCAGAATCTCAATTTTTTTTACATGAGAATGAATGAATCCAGAAGTGGCCAAAGTGCAACCTATACAATTTTGTAATGCTGCTTTTCAGGGACAGGGGTATGGATTTTCAAAATGCTGAGCATTGATGTAATTTCCCTCCCGTTGAATTCAGTGGTAAATCATATTAGAGTTAGGTTAACACTGAGTGCTTTTGAAAATTCCGCCTAGATGTCTCAATATGCAATACTGCATCTTGTGCTAAGCAGTCCTGGCAGATCTAGATGGACTACAGCTTGTTGGAACATGTAACCCCCATAAGGCCGCATCTCCCTATTGACTGCAACCCGCTCCATCATGCAAGCAAAGAGAGACAAATTCCTAGTGCAGCCCTCACCTGGGCAAAGTTTGAGTAACCTGAAGTTAATCTGTTACTAAAGGTAAAATTTTCACAAAACAAAAGCATAGTTTACTTAGATTGTAAATTTTTGGGGGGAGGGACTGTTTTTCATTATATAGGGTATGGGGCCAAGCACAGAGATGCCCTGCTTGGAGTCCTGTGCACTACCACAGTGTAAACAATAAATAAATAACTTAACTGCTGTGCATCACTATCTAATGTTTCCATATAGCATAAGAGTGTAGCACACTATAATCATCCTACAAATAATAGCAGCGATGTTGATAAGTTTTCATTTAGAAGCACGCTTCCAAAACCCGCATAGTAACTCTGTTACAGTAAATTAAAATAATGTTTATGATTGTTACACAGTTCAGATTGGGGAATAAAAGATGGTGAATTGACAAAATGAGACACCACTTGCCGTAGTGTGCAGACATTCAAAATATGGTCATGAGTGTTCCCTGGGTTCCACGACTTCCTTGAGCTTAGCTCCCTGTTGGTGTGGCTTGAATATTCCTATAGGCTCTAGTAGGGTCCTTGGGCTTGGCTTCTTTTGTGGTGGGGAATAGGTGATGGAGCTCACACAACAACACCCACTTACAGCACCAAAATAAGACATCAAAGTAAATTGTGTAGTTCTGTGACTTTCCCTCTCTCCTTTCTTAAATGAGGAATGAAATAGCTAACAATGTTGACATTTACATTATTACTGGGCATCTGAGTTAACACGTCACTGAAATTAATGCAACAGAGAGATTGTTCCAGGCTGTCTGCAGACTCGCATACACATCTCTACATTAATTACACTCAGTTCACATTTTTTGAGGTTTTCTTTGCAACCTTAACAGACAGAGACTTATTTTAAATGAAAGCTAAGATTCTGAAGAACAATATAGTAGCTTCAGAGTGGTACTGCTACAGAGTGGTACTGCCAGAAACCTTAACATGTAAAAAATAGTCACTGTATTTAGCCACCATCGGGCTTAGTAGGCTAACATTGGTCAGGAGGCAATTCTACTAGATAATTTCTCATACCTTTATTATTGTAGGGGAATCCTTCACATTGGTGGCAAACAGTATGGAATGGAGCCAGTTGACACATCAGCTACATTTGAGCACCTATTTTATCCATTAGAACATGTTCAGCAAGATCCTTTTCTGTGTGGTGTGCTGAATGATAACCTGCACCAGGAGAAGAGTGTGAAGAATTCTCTCAGATATACAAATGTTTCACACAGTACTTTCAGCAGGGAAAAGCTTTTTAGGGTAAATGTATTTGTGTTTTTCTCTTGAGAAATGTTTAGATCCTTGGATCCAATACAACTCTTTTGGGGCTGCTTCAGTGGCCAGAAGGGGCCATAAAACCATCTTAACTTACTTCCTGGGGTTTACCCTGGTGTAGGAGCATTCCAGGTGGTGTATCTGGCCAGCTCTTTGTTTACCGCATTTCAGGGCCCCAAGCACGGCTGGAACACTACTGGGCTTTGGAAATCTTCATATAGAGCAGGGGTCGGCAACGTTTGGCACGCGGCTCGCCAGGGTAAGCACCCTAGCGGGCCGGGCCAGTTTATTTACCTGCTGACATGGCAGGTTTGGCCGATCGTGGCCCCCACTGGCCGCGGTTCGCCGTCCCGGGCCAATGGGGGCGGCGGGAAGTCGCGGCCAGCACATCCCTCACTCACGCCGCTTCCCGCCGCCCCCATTGGCCCCGGACGGTGAACCGCTGCCAGTGGGGGCCGCGATCGGCCGAACCTGCCGCGTCAGCAGGTAAATAAACTGGCCCGGCCCGCTAGGGTGCTTACCCTGGCGAGCCGCGTGCCAAACGTTGCCGACCCCTGATGTAGAGGAATGGCAACATGGAGATTGTTGCAGTCAAGTGCAACTTAAAGCAGCCCAGAAGCTGTTCTAAGCCGTATGAGAGGTCAAAGCAACAGGATTGGAGGGGTAGTGGATGTAAAGATGCCATAAAGCCCCCACTTCTGAGAGCCTGTCTGCCACTGAAGTATTGAGCTGTAGATCTTTAAGCTGCCATGTAAAGCTCAAAAAGCAAACAAACTTAAGGCCAAACCAAGATACCATGCCTAGTAAATATATGCAATAACCTGGTAACAAATAGTAATATAAATCTTGGCTTAATGGTAATTAAAATATTAACTTATTGCATTTTCTAACTTGCAGAAAAAACGAGCTGTGCTGCCACAGACAAGCTATGTGGAGCTATTTATGGTTGTTGATAACAACAGGGTAATGTGGTTCTCTAGTATTAAACACATTTTATTAAATTATTTAATTTTTCTCTAACATCCTAATATTGAATTTTACAGTATTTGCAGAAGAATTCTGATCCTGTAGCTGTGCAAAAGGAAACAATTGAGCTGGCTAATTATGTTGATGGGGTAGGTCATTTCAGTCATATGGCTATTCAGTAGTCTCTTCTTTATCTTATTTCACAGAAGAAATATAAATAGTAATGTACAACTAGTGTATTCTGTGTTTGTATTCTAATTGAAAAATATAATTAATATACAGACATATAATTAATATCTACACAAGACTCTTAGAAGCGCAACACAGAACTCACAGCCCAGGGAAAAGGGGATAAGGTGGTTTTAAGCCACCTTTGCACACTCTCAATCTTAGGCTGCTCCAGGGGCATAACTTAGACAGCCCTCCCAGTGCTGCCCTGTGGGCTGCAGGGATACCTGGAATCTCTGGCAACTCTGACAGATCTCTCCCCACCTCTCGCAAACCTCCTGTGCCAGGATGTATGAGGGCAGGCTTAGGGCAGTTTTTCCTCAGCTGGATATAAGGCTTTTATAGCCACATTATGGTGCTCTGGACCTTTCCCCTGGCATAAAGGAGACAAAACAGGGGTGAGGATCACACCCATAACGCAGCAAATTTTAAAAACCCACCTCTAAAATTGTACTGTGCATTTTTGCATGGGTTTTTAATGTGCAGTTTTACACATCCAAGCTTTGTACACACAAAAGCATGAGCCCAAGAATGTGTTTGCAAAATTATACATGTAATTTCAGACACCAAGTTGAGGTGCCTTTGAAAATTTAGCAAAATAACGTAGGGTTTCTGAATACGTATGAATCATTGTCATTAGACTCATGCAATAACTGATGAAAAACAGGGCTAAAAACACGGATAAGAGCACAGAAGACTTTTACTAGTGTTTTTTTTTAACTTTACCTCAAAATATTTGTACACTATTTCTGAAAGATTGAACAGTCCTGTACATGTTCGTAAGAAAAAAATCAAATATTTCATCAGCATTAGGGAGGCTAATCCTCCCCTCCAACATGGTACATGGAGTGCTACATGAGGTCCATACTGCTCCTCTGTTCTACACAGGAATAATCAATGTAGGCAAGAAGTACTGATATCTAACTAAAGGCTTGATCCAGCTCCCACTGAAGACAATGGGGATCTTTCCATTGCATATAGTCCACCCTCTACTGGCCAAAGTTTACCCTCAAAATCCCCAGTTGCTGTCAGAAGATCTAGCCTCTTTGCTGCCTGTGGAGTTTCCCATTCCACAGCCGTAAGCAATTTCCATAAGTCCCTGACAATCCACTAGAGAGATGAAATCGTTCCTAGGCTCTCCTCAAGATAACCAGCCAAGATAACGAATGAAACGGTTCCTCTCCCCCCAAGTGTTGGCCCTCTGATCCCTTACTCATAGGGCTCTTGCACCTGAAGGATATGGCTAGGAATCCTAATAGAGAAGACCTTCAGTCTTGTAATCTTTATTCAGTAACATCCCACCCCCCATAAATGATAGTGTAGGTTTTGACTGAATAAAGAACAGGAGGATCTGGCTGAGTTTGTAATGTGAACTAATTATTTAAATGAAATAAGCTTTCTTACACTTGCATTGTTCCGGTCAACATAATATTGAACTGGTAATAATGATGTATTTTTTTCAGAATTTAATTGAATTTGGTTCACATATGTGTAAAGTAATCACCATTGTGTATTTTCAGATGTATGATGCATTGAACATCCAGATTGTTTTGATTGGGCTAGAAATCTGGTCAGATAAAAATCACATAAATGTAATGGATGGTTCAGCTGGAGATGTACTAAGTAGATTTGTTTCTTGGAGAGAAAAAAATCTTCTTAAGCGATCAAGAAATGATGTTAGCCACCTCATAATGTAAGTTTTGGTCCATTAGAAAAACTTGCCTCATACTATAAATCAGAATTGTAATATTGCTTATGTATGCAAATGAGAATAAATAATAGAAACTGGATTACTGCTAATTTAAAGCTTTGGCTGTAATTGTAGCCCAACAAGAAATTATTTGTGTAATTAAATCTTTATTCTTAATCTTATTCTTCACTCAAAAACAATAACACAGCATATGTATACTTTTCAAGAGTTATGTCATACAGTTGGTGTAGGCATATTGATCAGAGAGCCATATCCGATCCTTTGGGAAAGTGGGAAATTTCCCAATGGACATCAGTGAGACCAAGATTTGACTCATCATAGTATTTGGGTCAGAACCATCAATATTTTTTCACTAGAAAGCAATTAACTTTCAGCCCCATTCTCAAAACAGTTCACGTGTTCTGTTGTTATGTTGCAGAGGGAGAAGTGCCTATAGTGGGGCAGTTGGAATGGCTTTTGTAAGTACAGTCTGTTCTCAAGTCCATGGAGGGTCCATCAGCACTGTAAGTACAGTACTTCATCTCAATTATTAATGTACAGATCTAGTCAATAAAAAAACCTAGACACCTCCCTGACTTATTCAGCCAAGTCATTAAGGGCTAAGAGGTTTGGTTTGGTGTGGGTTGTTCTGTTAGGCTTCCTATGAAAAGACAAAAAGTTTTTGAGGATGATATTATAATTCCTTTTGCCACATCCCTCTCCTTCATGTACCAATCCACCTCATTCGGATAAGTCTCAAGCTATATTTTGGCCATATTTTTAAATTTATTTAGCTCAAAGTTGGCTAGAAAAGCACACCCCCATAACTGTAAGTCCATAAACTCAAAATGGACAGCTTTTTATATGTTCTCGATGGGAATGTTAGCATGGGACTCACATGTGGGTTTGACTCTTCACACTCATGCACTGTACACTGTAGCCCAGATTCTTAGATGCACGAGAATTCCACTTTGGGAAGAATGGGATAAAATTCGCTTTAAGCTGCCTTTGCCTTCCCTTAATCCTATGGGAGGGCTAATATCACCTTACTTAGGATGTGAAGGTTTGTCCTTATAATATTAGATACCACAGCAGCAGACACAGAATAAGGGCCAGATTCTGCTAGCCTTACTTATACTTAATAGTACTTTACTCTGTGAGGAGGCAAAATCTGGTCCTAAACCGATATATAGATAAAGAATTACACTGATTTGCTATTAATGCTCTCTCCTTATGATACTAGACACTATCATCACACATTTAGGGTATGTCTACACCCAGCCGCTAGTTCGGCGGCTGGCAATCGAGGTTCTGGGTTCAACTTATCGCGTCTTGTCTGGACACAATAAGTCGAACCAGGAAGTGCTCGCCGTCGACTGCGGTACTCCAGCTAGATGAGAGGAGTACCGCGGAGTCGACGGGGGAGCCTGCCTGCCGCGTGTGGACCGAGGTAAGATCGAACTAAGGTACTTCGAACTTCAGCTACGTTATTCACGTAGCTGAAGTTGCGTACCTTAGTTCGATTTGGGGGGTGAGTGTAGACCAAGCCTTAGAGATATATAGCTTAAATAAATCAGTAGGTAGGATCATTGCCTTGTTTTCTTGTGATTTCTTTATTTTCATGTTTTATTTTCATATTAATTTCAACATTGCTTTTCTTTACTAGCTTAATGGTAACAATGTGCTACGTCATGCCACAGTAGTTGCACATGAGCTGGGGCATAATCTTGGTATGAAACATGATGATGGAAGGTGCTCCACATCCTACATTATGTACAGTACGGATAAGTAAGAGCCCAAATATTATTACCTTATTTTTAATATTACATATTTGTATTAGATTTATTCAGCAGTGTAAAATTCCTATTAACCTCAGAGAACCTTAGTAAATGGGCTTTGTATGGAGAACTTAAGCCTAGAGGGTTAAAAAGTTAATGGGACTTAGTCGATTGATGTTAGTGTGCTGTTTCCACTCAGCTCCTAACAATAGTATTCACAGATTGGATCTGGTCCAAACTTCCCTTTCCTAAATTTACAGTTAATTTAAATAAAATGTACATCTCTACCTACATTGTATTATCAATTTGGCAGTTCTGAGGATTAGGTTTCGGGCTAATAGGACTCACCTGATCTGACATCAGAGTGACTCAGCAAAAATAAATGCATGTTTATGCAGGGTTCAGTTTCTGACATCATAGTGTATCTGCAGAAAACCTCTATGCAGGATCAAGGAACCCATCACTGTTCTAGTTAGAAATTATTTATATATAGTGCCACAGTTAAACTTTGAATGCAGAGTTTCAGCCTGGAATAAATGTTGTGGCCCAGCAATAAACCCTCAAAAATACCCACCAGAATTAGAACTTAGAGATGGAAATCATAGAATTTATATGGAAAAGAACTTCCTCTAAACTAAACATCATTTATATTTAGGACTGTCAAGCGATTAAAAAAATTAATCAAAATTAATTGTGCGATTACAAAAATTAATCGCGATTAATCATGCAATTAATCGCTCTGTTAAACAATAATAGAATACCATTTTTTTAAATATTTTTGGATGTTGTCTCCATTTTGAAATATATTGATTTCAATTACAACACAGAATACAAAGTATACAGTGCTCACTTTATATTTATTTTTATTACAAATATTTGCACTGTAAAAAACAAAACAAATAGTATTTTTCAATTCATCTAATACAAGTACTGTAGTGCAATCTCTTTATCATGAAAGTTGAACTTACAAATGTAGAATTATGTACAAAAACCCCCTGCATTCAAAAATAAAACAATGTAAAACTTTAGAGCCTACAAGTCCCATCAGTCCTACTTCTTGTTCAGCCAATTGCTCAGACAAACAAGTTTTT
The DNA here is from genome assembly GCF_002925995.2 of Terrapene triunguis. Lineage (NCBI taxonomy): Eukaryota > Metazoa > Chordata > Testudines > Emydidae > Terrapene > Terrapene triunguis. Next base: position 19,199,391 of record NW_020664446.1, read on the forward strand.
TTACATTTTCAGAAGATAATGCTGCCTGTTTCTTGTTTACAATGTCACCTGAAAGTGAGAACAGGCGTTTGCATGGCACTGTTGTAGCCCATGTCACAAGATATTTACATGCCAGATGCACTAAAGATTCATATGACCCTTGATGCTTCAACCACCATTCCAGAGGACAGACGTCCATGCTGATGATGGGTTCTGCTCGATAATGATCTAAAGCAGTGCAGACCAACACATGTTAATTTTTATCATCTAAGGGTTTCTCTATACTTACGCGCTGGTTCGGCGGCAGGCAATCGAACTTCTGGGTTCGATTTATCGCGTCTTGTCTGGACACGATAAATCGAACCCAGAAGTGCTCGCCGTCGACTCCGGTAATCCTGCTCGGCGCGAGGAGTACGCAGAGTCGACGGGGGGGCCTGCCTGCCGCGTCTGGACCGCGGTAAGTTCGAACTAAGGTACGTCGACTTCAGCTACGTTATTCACGTAGCTGAAGTTGCGTACCTTAGTTCGAATTGGGGGGGTTAGTGTAGACCAGGCCTAAGTCAGCTGCCACCAGCAGAAGGTTGATTTTCTTTTTTGGTGGTTTGGGTTCTGTAGTTTCCATATCAGAGTTTTGCTCTTTTAAGACTTCTGAAAGCATGCTCCACACCTCATCCCTCTCAGATTTTGGAAGGCACTTCAGATTCTTAAATCTTGGGTCGAGTGCTGTAGCTATCTTTAGAAATCTCACATTGGTACCTTCTTTGCATTTTGTTAAATTTGCAGTGAAAGTGTTCTTAAAATGAACAACATGTGCTGGGTCATCATCCAAAACTGCTATAATATGAAATATATGGCAGAATGCAGGTAAAACAGAGCAGGAGACATAAAATTCTCCCCCTAAGGAGTTCAGTCACAAATTTAATTAACAAATTTTTTTTAATCAGCATGGAAGAATGTCCTCTGGAATGATGGCCAAAGCATAAAGAGGCATATGAACCTTTAGCACATCTGGCACGTAAATATCTTGCGACACCAGCTACAACAGTGTCATGTGAATGCCTGTTCTCACTTTCAAGTGACATTGTAATTAAGAAGTGGGCAGCATTATGTCCCTTAAATGTAAACAAACTTGTTTCTCTTAGCGATTGGCTGAACAAGAAATAGGACTAAGTGGACTTGTAGGCTCTAAAGTTTTAGATGGTTTTGTTTTTGAGTGCAGTTATGTAACAAAAAAACTACATTTGTAAGTTGCATTTTCATGATCAAGAGATAGCACTACAGTACTTGTATGGGTGAACTGAAAAATACTTTCTTTTGTTTACCATTTTTACAGTGCAAATATTTGTAATAAAAAATAATATAAAGTGAGCACTGTACACTTTGTATTCTATGTTGTAATTGAAATCAATATATTTGAAAATGTAGAAAACCTCCAAAAATATTTAATAAATTTCAACTGGTATTCTATTGTTTAACTGTGCAATTAATTGTGATTAATTATTTTGAGTTAATTGCGTGCGTTAATTGTGATTAATCAACACCCCTATTTATATTCTAATTTCGGTTATCCATCCTCAAAAATATTGGGTTTAAACAAATAAGACTTCAAACTATAGTATGGTTAGTAGATGTCACTATACTTTGTAAATTCAAGACTTTGGGTAAATTTTTTAGGTAAGGAATATTTTTTACTATAGCACATTTGCCTTCTCTCTTAAGGGGTGTTGTGCAAAATCCACAAAAATTATTCAAGATCTGGAAAAAATGTCTTCAAGTGAGAGACTTAAAGAACTCATCTGTTTAGCTTATCAAAAAGAAGATCACAATCCTTAATCTAGCAAAAAGAGGCATAATGGGAACCAATAGTTGAAAGTTAAAGCTTAAACATTCAGGTTAGAAATAAGGCCAAAAAAATTAACAGTGAGGATGATTAACCACTGAAACAAATTACAAAGGGAAGTGGTGGATTCTCCATCCCTGATGGCTTCAAATTAAGACTGTATGCCTTTCTGGAAGACATGCTGTAGTCCAGGGGTGGACAAACTACAGCCTGCAGGCCACATCTGGCCCACCAGCCAATTTAATCTGGCCCTTGAGCTCCCGCTGGGGAGTGGGGTCTGGGGCTTACCCCACTCCCGCACTCCAGCCGAGGAGTGGGATCCGGGGCTGCTCCGTGCAGCTCCCAGAAGCAGCGGCATGTCCCCCCTCTAGCTCCTACATTTAGGGGCAGCCAGGAGGCTCCGTGCGCTGCCCCAGCCTCAAGCGCCGTCACCACAGTTCCCATTGGCTGGGAACTGCGGCCAATGAGAGCTGCAGGGGCGGCGCCTGCGGATGGGGTGGCACACAGAGCCGCCTGTCCGTGCCTCCGCATAGGAGCCATAGGGGGGACATTTCATTGCTTCTGGGAGCTGCTTGAGGTAAGTGCCGCCCAGAGCCTGCATCCCTGAGCCTCTCCCATGCCCCAACCCCCTGCCCCAGCCCTGATTCCCCTCCGGCCCTCCGAACCACTAAATCCCAGCCCAAAGCACCCTCCTGCACCCCAATCTCCTCATACCCAGCCCCACCCCAGAGCCTGCACTACCAGCTGGAGCCCCCAACCCTCCCGCACCCCAGCCCCCAGCACAGAGCCCCCTCCCGCACCCTGAACTCCTCATTTCTGGCCCCACCTCAGAGTCCACACCCCCAGCCAGAGCCCCTCCTGCACCCCAACCCCAATTTCATGAGCATTCCTGGCCCACCATACAATTTCCATACCTCGGGCCAAAAGGTTTGCCCACCCCTGCTGTAGTCAAACACTTTGGGTTAAATACAGGGGTAAATGGGTGAAAATCAATGGCCTGTGTTATACAGGAGGTCAGATTACATGATCTAATTGTCCCTTCTGGTCTTAAAATCTATGAATATATGAAAGACTAAAACTCCTAGAAATATCTTTCCTTAAATGCAATATATAGATCTAAAAAATGAATGATCCCAATGATCTTCTACTATTACACAAGCAATGTATAGAACTTTGTTATTAAATGACTTGAAATAAATTGATCTTTACTAAGAAAAATGTGTATGCCAAACAAATGCAATATTATGCTTTCTAGTGCATCCAAGAATTTCAGCACTTGTAGTGCCAATGATTTTGAGAATCTCATTTTGAATGGTGGAGGAAACTGTCTTAAAAATGCTCCAAAACCAAGTGATATTTTCACAGAACCTGTCTGTGGCAATAATGTGGTGGATAAGAATGAAGAATGCGATTGTGGCAAACCCCAGGTATAGTACTTCAATTCATTTGGGCATCCAGGCTTCAATCTCAACCTGTTTTGTACAAAGAAGTTCCTTGGGTGAAGGGGTGGAGTGGGGGCAGGGCCCGAGGTGGAGCGGGGGTCAAGCATCCCAAGGGAAATGAGGCCGGCGCCTGTGATTGGTACTACTTAGAATATATGCTAGCAAATACCAGTGGTGAGGAAAAACCCCTGTTCAGCTGAAGGTTTTTTCTGACACCAAAAAAAAAAGCCTAAAAACAAATCATTTCAATATTGTACTCTTAGCTTGGAAATAAAATATATTGAGTGCTCCGAACTGTTAATAGAAACCTGTGGAGTTCTGCTTCTTTAGGACCTGGTTCTATTTAGAAAAGCAGTTGTTGCTTTACCTGCTCTTATCCCTATGCAAATAGCCAATCAAAAATAAAGTTTCTCTCTAGTTTCTGATACATAGCCAAACTGCATGCTGCCTTCCAATAGGACAGAGAACTCTAAACTTCAGATACTGAAAGAGACCCAATACATTTGGCTTCTGGTCAGAATTTAATCTGATTGTGTTCTTCAGAAACCCCTGACTATAGAGAAAAGTAAAAACACTGTGTCCCTAATTCATACCTTTGCTATAGGAGTGTACTAATCCTTGCTGTGATGCTGCAACCTGCAAACTTAAGTCTGGATCACAGTGTGCTATGGGGCTGTGCTGTGAAAATTGCAAGGTAGGCTGGAGGAGCCCTTTTTTGTTAATTTATGTTCTTACCTTAAACAAAATTGGTACTAATTAGTAGTGAATTTTTTTTTTAATTTTTAGAAATGGATCTATCACAGTGTCTTTAGACACCTGTACATACATTATTAAAACCGTACTCAGGAGTGTAGATTAAAGTAGGGTCAGTGGCTGAACAGAGAATCTTGGTCTGAGGATTCATGGCCTTATGTGTGATCTTCAGCTTACAAATGAAGTGTTAGCTCTGGCTTGACTTCTGCTATTAGGCAGAAGTAATTAGATGTCATGTAGTAGTGCTCTCGTTACTGCAGGATCGAGTTTCCATGCATCCCCTGTCTACTCATCATTTTTTATCTGATGTTTATAAATGCCACACTCTGAACCAGTGCTGTGCATGATCAAATTCATCAACTGTATCAACATGCCACAAAAAACTCACAGGAGTGGCATACGTGCTCTGAATATTGATATGAAGAACTATGTTCATCTTCCTCAAATTTACAAGCATATTTTCTTTCCGAACCTACTATATAATCATTGTATACCTTTGTGTTAGAATTTCTACTATTGCAAAATAAAACAGAGTAATTTTCTGTTCCATTTATAGTTTAAAGTGGCAGGAGTGGAATGTAGACCAAAAATGAATTTCTGTGATCTACCTGAATACTGCAATGGGACATACCTATATTGCCCAGATGATGTATATATCATGAATGGCTACCCATGTAACAACATGAAAGAATATTGCTATAGTGGGGTTTGCCAGAATTTTGATTCACAGTGTGAATCCATCTACGGAAAAGGTATTTTTAAACTGTTTGACTGTCTGTGTAACAGAATTCATATTAATAGGAAAAATTCACTCATATGCTCTGTCTTGTACCTAGGATTTAAATAGCCATTGAGGATTATTCATTTTTATTGAATATCTTAGTTGTTTAAAATTTGATATTGTTCTTTTAGGAGCAAGAAAAGCACCTGATACTTGTTTCGAAGTAGCCAACATGAAGGGAGATAGATTTGGAAACTGTGGAATGTCAGGTGGAATGTACAATAAATGTCCCACTGAGTAAGTGACCAGCAGGTATAAATTGAATCTAATCTTTCCTCCTGTCATTTATTCATATAAACAGTACCATAATGTAAAGTATATATTATACAGATAATGCTTACATGCTTCACTACTTTGGCCTACCTGAGTTTACCTACATTAATCTTCATTTTTTATTAGTCTGTTTTAAGTTGTTGATTAAAACAATTTCTTAAAACCAATTTAAACAATATGTGTAAAACTCAACTTTATTTAAATGTTCTTTTGAAGAAACTGAACCAGATTCTCGCCTCTGAACCAGCCCTTCTGTGCTGCTTAGGCCGTGGAAAGGAGCTATAATCTGTCAGTACTTGGCCAGTTGATAGGTCCCTTGATGGATAGGAGCTCTCAAATGGTGGAAAGCTGACCCACCTAGTTCCTGCATCAACCACACTTCCAGCACAGCATAGAGGGAGGGAGGGAATGTATCAGGCTGCGCTCAGATGGTATATGGTCCCTAGATTCTCAGATGGTATATGGTCCCTAGATCAGCCTATGGTCCCCTAACTTAGATGGAAGATGGGGCAGATCAGGCCACAGAATCAGGTAGCCATAAACAGCCGATCTTGGCACAGGAGAGAGTCTGGCCCATCATCGCAGGTATTTTTAAAATAGATGACCTACATTAGACCCTTCCTTGTAAAAAATAAAAAACCTCATAGGAAGGCCAAAGTTATGCACTAAAGTGCATTATATAGTTTATAACCTGGGGTGTGACCCTGCTCTGAAGACAAACATATTAATCTCCCCAAGGACTTTTCTGTGTCTCTCATCACTATAGAACTGAGAATATGGGAATTGTAATTTGTTTTTCAAAGGCTTATAAATTGGCCAAATTTGGGCAGATTTTCACAGGGAAGGCAAAAAGCACATCCCTGTCAGAAAGGCCACTTCCCTGCCAAATTTCAAGTTCCTGCTAGAAAGCATGGGGCTGTTAAAAGTGTTCAAATATAAGCTTGACAGAAATTTTTTAACACAGACAAAACAATATATTTTCCCCTAGCCTCATTCTTGGAAATGTCTTAACCCTTTTGTAAGAATTTTTCCAAAAATTTCAACCTGAGGCAACACCCAGCATGCAAAATTTCAGCCTAAATGGTTAAAGTTTGGCAAAGTTATAAGCACCTGAAAACAGGTTCTTATAATGAGAAGTGTCAGGCAACCTTAATAGGCAGTGCTACCGGCCTCGCCTATATCAGGGACATGTGTGTTTATATACCCATAGACAAACACATATATTATGGTGATATCCATCTGATAAATTGCAGAGCCATATGCTAAAATACATTTATCAGGCACCATTAATCCTCTTCATCAACAGGACTCTTTCCACTAATCCATCTCCATTGGGATTACTTCTTGTATCCCAGTATTTTGAGCAGCTTCTGTCAGATGCCATTTCTTTTTAAACAACCTGCAAGAGAAATGTTTCCTCTTTTCCCTCAAAGGTGGAAATACCTTGTATACACACACACAAAATTACACTGTGCCAAAGGCTCAGAATAGGCAGTCTTCAATATATATAAAATATGATACACATACACACACATACACAGAGAAAGAGAAGGGAAAATTTTCTTAGAATATGAGATTTCCAGCAAGATAAAATTATTGGCTCATAGTGTAAACTGTGTGAATTTAGTAATAAATAATATTTTTGTATTGAGTCTGTTTTTTCCCTGTTACCTTATATTTTTATTTTATTCATTTATTACAGACATAGTCTGTGTGGCAAACTTCAGTGTACACCTGTCAGTCTTGAAAATCTTCCGGCTTCTAGTGTTGTCAGCAATCAAGGTGGTGTTTCATGTGTGACTTCTGACTTTGACCTAGGGTCAGATATCCCTGATCCTGCTCAAGTTCAAAAGGGAACTGCTTGTGGAAAAGGAAAGGTAAGGTAGATCACAGCAGTTATTGCAGAATGCATGACACTTAATGAAAAGTTCTCTTTTTAATACATCTTACTATAAGACCCTTAGCTTCAAAAGCATTAAGCCACATTTTAATTTTCCTCATAACCACTTGGGCTCATGACACTCAAAATACTTGTCTCATAAAGAGTGTCTGTGTGTACTATAACCTTTGATATTCAGCAGGGAGAATCCCCTCAGACTTACAGGAAGTGCCTTTTCTTTGTCCCATGAAATTCCATTCAGATTTAACTGACATAAATTGTTAAAAACTGCCATTTCCCTTCTCTTACTTGCGCTCCGCAGGAAAATTTTGGCAGCATGACAAAATCAGTAAACCTTAAGAGGCAGGGCTCAGGCCACCACCAAAGCAGCAGCACCAGCAGCACACATTGCATTGGGAAGACAGGGTTACTGTTGGAGCAGCTTTTTCCACTTCCTATTAGAGAGCCAACTCACTTCCCCATCACCCCTAGACCCAGCAACCCATGTCCTCCCCAGGAAAACAGCCTTCTGCTGTTGTCAGCATATGCTGTTGGTACAAGTTGTAGCACTGAACATTCAAGGTTCACCGTGCTGATGGGAGTTTGCTATCATTGAACAATGTAGAATTTATTTGATCTTGTTTTTTAAAAAATGGAAATTACATACAAAATTATATACAAAATCTGCATTAAAGGAACATTGGTAAGATTGCCAAGTCAAACACTCAAAAGTTAGGAGACTCCAGATCTATGGTTCTCCACACAACCTTAATTCAGTCCCCTTGTGCATATATGATTCAAGCTTTAATGACATGATCACATACTATTTTTTCACAGCACCCTGATCTCAGTCAGTATACTGGAGGGACAAAAGGAGCAGAAATAGGGCTGTGTGAGCAACTATAAATCTGGCATTTCCTAATTTTTGAGTGCTTAACTTTCCAGCTCAAGTAATGTTCTACATAGTTTTTGTGTGTTTTATATATATGTGTGTGCATGTGTGTGTCTATATATTGATACAATAAATAATACTTAATGTTCATTTATATATACATGCTCTCAGAGAAGTAGTATTTATTAGCTCTGTACCATAAAGCCTGCTGTTTGGTTTAACAAAGCTTTAAAAGAAATAGTTATTCATATTCTGATTTCATTTGCATCAAAGTATATCCTAGTGCATGAAAATGTGTGATAAATTAAACCAGAGTTCTGAAGAATCAAGTGTTTTTAGACTGCCTTGTTTCTCACTACTTACATTTTGCAGTATTACTGTTTTTATATATATTATTTTATGTTTATAAAAATATTAGGGTAGTTGAAGTACTCTTTTAAAATAGATATTTAATATTTTTCAGGCCTGTGTAGACTTTAAATGTGTTAATGCAAGTGAGCTTGGTTACAACTGCGATGTAATGCAGAAGTGTAATGATCGTGCTGTAAGTATGTTATTTTTATTACATTAGGCTTCTAGAGATTATTGATAGGTGCAGTAGATCTAAATAAATAAAATAAATAATGAAACATATGCTTTGTTTTTTCTAATCTGTACTAAAAGTCAAATTCATTTTTTTATCTATAGTTCATGTTACCAATGCACTGTAAACCATTCATCACTAATGTGGATAGTACATTTAATATGAAATAGGCAAAGTAGATCCCATTACATTACTAGATGAGCTGTCCAATTTTGAAAGCAATGTAATTCTCTGCAGAGGAAAATATAATGAATTATGTAATATTCCTGTGTGAAAAATCAGAACAGGATCCAAATATAGTAAAACCCAGAAGCTCTCCTTTGAAACAATGTGCTATGCAAGACAAATGAGAAAAGGGGCTAATTGCTGTAGAGGCTTTGCTGCCACAGGAGCCAGCAATATCACTCACAATGTATGGGAATGCCAGTGGAGGGGGAAAAATGCTTGTGCCAAGATCCCTCCTTCAGCTATCCACCACTGTCTGTTTTCACACACAATTCTTCATGTACAACTCTAAATATGATTTGTTCATTTGGCAATTCTGATTTGTTCTAAATGGATGTACACGTTTAGGCTGCAATTCTACAAAGGGATCCATTAGCACAGTCCTTTGCAACCACGTGGAGTCTCATTGACTTCAATTGGATTATCTGTGAGAGTCATTGTACTCTCGGGGAGTAACCCTGAGGAGGTTCAGCTTCTTATACTACAACCAACCTCACTCTGGGGTTGACCATAAATGTTGTAATGTTTCAAACTTTTCTGGGTACGTGCTAGTACTACTTACATACCACTAGCTCAGAAAGGTCTGAAGACTGTAGCCTGAGGTGGCTTCCATATAAAACACTTCATATGTCTGATAAAAAAGGAGTCTTTAAAAAAGAGTGCAGCTACCGTAGGCACAAGATCTTATTCAATTTTATAAGTCTTTCATTTAAATAATCTATGGTGTTATCAGTGACAATTGTAAAGAAGTTCATTTTGAATTGGAACCTGATGTCCCTTCAAGCATGGGATTTGGGCCCTGTTCCAAAGCCAGTTGAAGTCAATGGGAGTCCTTTTATTGACTGCAGTGCACTTTGGATCAGGCCCTTGGTTAACAATCCTGAATGGAACCCTTCTTTTTTCCCATCTCTCAGATGGAATATGGAGAAGTAAATAATATAAATGCAAAAACTACATTTCAGAGCTACAAAACGTTTATTTAATTGTGGTATCTTGTGTGGCTACAGGTGTGTAACAACAACGGGAATTGTCACTGCAATCCTGGATGGGCTCCTCCTTTCTGTGATAAATCGGGTTATGGTGGCAGTATTGACAGTGGTCCAACTCATATAGGTAGGATGCTGAAGCTCTTTCCATTTGACTGTAATGTCTGATAAAATAAACTACTACTTACTTTTGTCTCCTTTTTATTTATATTATGGTAGCACATAGGAGCCCCAGCCATGGACCAGGACCCCAGAGAATGGACAAAATCCTCTGATGGCTTAACTCCACTGATTTAAAGAGAGTTATATACAGTGTAGTTATAGCTGTGCCAGTGCCAGGATATGAGAGAGACACGGTGGGATTTAGTCCTGCCCACAATCTGGCCCAACATTTATATTGTGTAAGCTTGTACTAAAAACAAATCTGTTATTTTTTTCTTAAAAAAATATTCTAATTGTTTAAATAAATAAATATAAATATCCTATCTCCTAGAACTAGAAGGGACCTTGAAAGGTCATCAAGTCTAGCCCCCTGCCTTCACTAGTAGGACCAAGTACTGATTTTGCCCCAGATCCCTAAGTGGCCCCCTCAAGGATTGAGCTCACAACCCTCGGTTTAGCAGGCCAATGCTCAAACCACTGAGCTATCCCTCCCCCCGATAGAAATCATTATTTTTATAAAAGCACAAAAATAAATATATTATTACAAAAATAGATACAAATCTGTTTACATCACAAAAGTTCAGGTTGATTACAGCTGTGGGCTGAACCCTGTGCTCCTTATTCACTTAAAGAATTGGGAGGATCATGTATGTGAATAAAGTGTTCAGGATTTGATCCACACGTCTAATTAAATTTAGGAAATCCTGATAAGCTGAATGGGCCAAATCCTGCTTGCTTTTTATATATAACATAGAGCATGTTACACACTTTTTTATTTTTTATATAAAAAACTAATTGATCCATAACTTTATAAAAAACTTTTTATCTCTTACTGAATTCTTATTTTGAAAAGAAAAACAACCTACTTTTGATTTGTCAGTGTGCTGAAGAAAATGTGTTGAATCACAGAAATAATGAAAATTAGGGATGTGCAAGCAAATAAATTTTTTTTAAAGGTGAAATTGTGTTTGTCAGTTTCAGGGATCTTGAAAAAATAAACATTATGGAAAAAGATAGAAAAGTTAGCACATTACTTTCATCTCTTAAAAAAAAAAAGGCAAGCAACCTCTGATCTTAGGGCCAAATCCTGCTTGTGTGATTTATACTATTAGTTACATTGACTTCATTGGAGCTACTAATGTGTGTATACTGATCAGAATTTTATCTATGATTACTTAAAGGTTTTAGCATTCTCAAGAAGAAGGTTAATACAGAAGCAAAATGTTTGCATAATGAAGTTAAACAAGATGATTAGCTCATGTTGTTTGCATTGCTTTTCCCTAGATACATCACTTAGAGATGGCTTGCTTGTGTTTTTCCTGCTTGTGCTTCCAGTGTTGATTGCAATTGTGATAGCAGTGATCAAGAGAGATGCAATAAAGAGAAGGTTTTGCCGGAAAAGTAGAAGAAGATACAGGTATCAAAAATTTATTTTCTTCACAACCAATGTCATTCTTGTCACAATAGGGTATTGCATCACTTGATATATCATGTTCTAATGCTACTCAGAGCAGGTCTCAATGCCACCAAGTATTATAAAGCAGACCCCTGTGGTGACTTTGTCTGTACTAAGGCTCCCATCACTTCTACCACCAGTGGAATTGCCCTAGTGTTATCAACAGTAAGAAATAGTTGTCAAAATACGCAGTCTAACCACAGCCTAAAGGGAGAATTTTGAAGCTCTGCCTAAGTATTTAATGATTTTCTCCAGATTTGGTGCTCATGATTGGACAATGCAAGATTCACGCGGTAATGAAATGTCATCTCTGTAAATTAAATTAGAAAGACAGATCTGTAGCTTCTATGTTTTGTCATGTAAGGATGGTATCATGTATTTCTTTAAGTGCAGCTAGTCACAAATGTACCTCACTATAGCTGTCTGTGTTATAAAATCTTCCAGTTGGGGAAACTAGACCCCACATTGCTTCTTACTTCTTTAGAATATTAATAAACTAATTCTGGGTTTGTGACAGAAAAAAAAGTACAGATACAGTCCAATTCGTTTCTGGAATAGATTGGAAAAATTATTAGTACATTTTGAAAAAAGTAAGTATAGGACTGGTGGTAGGATGCACTAAATTAGTTGCAGTGAAGAAGTAAAGGGAGATTATATTAACATTTGAAGGTCTAATGTTAAAGTTTGAAAAAGGGGGAGTGGATTCAGTGTTATTGTAAATAAGGTGAAATTTCATCCTCTGATCTTTAGGGGATGTTAAAAGTTAATATTGGATTGTGTTATTGATTAGATCATAGGCATTGCTTTAGATTTGTCATATTTACATCCTCTGAAACTGCTGTTTGGCTGGAAGCAGTTTTCTGTACGGCTGGGTTACAGTGCAGTGGTTCAAAAGCCTATGTTAGTTTAGGAAGATGATCTGTACAATGGAAAAAGCTAGAAATTTAGGCTCTGATCCTGTAATTGATAGTGTGTGAGTGGACTGTGCATGTGCAGGGCACCATTTAAATCAGTGTGCAGGTGGACACATTATCAGGTGCAGTATTGGAGCTTTCTTTTTTTTAAATTAATCCTTTTCTGTGAGAAACAAATAATGCAGAAAACCCTAAAATTGTGAAATATATATGAAATCCACACTTGTAAATTCTGTATCTCCAAAATAAAGATTAAAAAGAAAAGAAACGCTGGGCCAGAAGTTGCCCTAAATGATGGTCATGTAGTTCCACACCTTTGGCCTCCTGATGCATTTGTGTTTTTCTCAGGCAGCAAAGTTTGTGGCTATACAGGAACCTTTTTGTTTTAATTAAACTGTTCAGTTCCTTTTCTCTATTCACTTCTCAAGTATTCTTTTCTAATATATATTGTATTTATTTATTGTCATATTTGTATTAAGTAGCACCTGGAGGCGCCCGTGGTACTAAGCTTTGTATAAACATATAGTAGGAGATAGTCCCTGCCCTGAAGATCTTACAGTCAAAATAGACAATTCAGATAAAGGGTCGTAGGGGAAATAGAGACACAGAGAAGTAAATGACTTGTCCAAGGTCATACAGTGACAGAGCCAGATAAAGAACCCTGGTCTCCAAACCCCTGACCAGTGCCCTAGCCACTGGGCCACACTGCTGCTTAAATGTAATTAATCTAGATTTATATTAATTTTTCTGATTATGTGAATTTTATTCTAGGGACAACAATACACAGCAACCAAAGCAAAATAATGGGCCAAACCAGAATAACGCTATAAATAATCGGGTAAGACAATGTTTGATCATACTGTCTCCTGTTGAATAAATTTCACTGATGACTAAGTTACTGTACTTTAGAAATCATGGTGCATTTTTGGACTTCTGTATGGTCTGACTTTGTGATATAATAGATTAGAGCCATGCGAATATCACAGGGCATTTGAAGGGATTTATACCATTTTAGTCAGGATTTAGGCCTATTTTATTTTTGTTTGGGTTAGGGTGAGAGACTCTGCCACCCACTGGCCTCATAATCCTTTCAGCAAAGGGAAGCTGGGCAACACTCAACAGTGCTCTTAGTACTGACCAGAGGTGCTTTCTTCCCACAGGAACTGAACATCAGTCTGCAGAACTCTTTGCTAGCCCAAATGTTGGACCTAAACTGTGATCCACATGGAGCAATTGCCAAGTTGGCCCATAGGTCCATTTCTGGCAAAAATAAATAAGAAATGCTAAGAGAATATGAAGAATTTGCAGAGAAAATGAAAAAAAAAAACTCTGAAACCTTCATGGATTTTAAAATTAGGGAATAAAGCAAAATAGTAGAAGTGTGACCTTGCTAAAGAAACCTCTTGAAAAATAAACTAAATTAATAGGAAAGTATGTTTGGAACACACCGTTTTGTTTTCTCCTTCCCATCTCCCTGGCACACTATCCATTTAAAAAAAAAATCAGCTAGTGTCATTTTGAAATGTTCGTGTTGTTTTATAGTCGTGATGTTGAGGACTTGCCCCTAAAACCTTTAAGTTTTGTGTCTGCTGTCTTCAGTATTTTCCCCACAACCCTTTCTATTTTTTTCTTTATTCCTGCTTTTTGTCTTTTCTCTCATTCTAATTTCTCTTCCCTTTTTCTATGTTTAGTTCTCTCGCCACTTAATAGTAAATTGTTTATAGAGCTTTGCAAATATTAACTTATTACTTCTCATAACACTCCAGTGCACTATTTAAGTAAGTGTAATCCCATTTTTCAAATAAAGAAACTGAGCCATGGAGAGGGTTAAGTAATTTGCCCAGCATCACTCAGGAAATCTGGGGTAGATGTCAGAATAGAACCCAGATTTCCTGGCTCCCAATCCTGTGATCATGCCACAGGCCCCTACTCATACTTTTCACACAAAGGCTTTTCATCTCTTCCATACCATGCTTTACATTTCCCAGACATTCTTCCGCTGCCCTTTCTGATATTATAATTTTTTCAAAGTGCCTTGGGGATGAGCAGATAACCTGGCCCCAACATACATACCTATTTTCCCTGTAGATTAGCATGAAAATTGCAGACTGTCACTTTCTAATGGCAATTGCTACACACTCAGTCATAAAATAATAGTTTGTAGAGGAGAAAGAAAGTTTTGGAGCTGAAGCACAGTAGATCTGGCTCCGATTCCCAGCAGTGCCACAATCTTTGTGTGAGACCCTGGGCCTCAGTTGTCTCATCTGTATAATAGCAATAATAATGCTTTCCTACCTCGCAGGAAATTGTGAGGTTTGATAAATTATTTGCAAAGTGCTTTGAGATCCTTAGATACTTCTATATAAATTCAAAGTATTATTAAATCCTAAACTCTTAAAACTTAAAAGGATTTGGTATAATTTTTGAGGTATTTTGTCAAAAAATGGCATTAACAAGTATTCTGCTATTTTTGACAAATGTGTATAATGTTCTCAGTTAAAGATTTACAATAGTATATTTATAATTTTATTTATTAATAATTAGCCACATGTGTTTTTTCAAAGATATGTCTAGTGTTAAGGGGTTTTTTGTAACTTCTTTTTATTTCATACTTGTTGCTCTCTTTTTCAGCCTGCAACAACAAATTCTGGGATTTTTACAATATCGCATTTTCCTGCTCCAAGGTTTGTAATTTTAAATTTTTTTACTGTATTTTTAAAAAATGTGTTCATTGCATTATCATCGCAAAGGGCGCAAAGTAGCTAGTAAATATGGCACACTCCTAGCTCTCTTCTCTAGTGTCTTTTGTACAGTGTTTTGTACATTGTAAAATAGGCAATATTTACAGTGTTTATATATTTGCAGAGAACTTTGCAAAAATCTTTTCTTGTCATCATTCTGAAGTCACACAATGCTATTAAGATGGTCCTGATATTAGTGAGACATTTTTCTTCATTAAAAAGCAAATCCAGCCTGCTGCCAAGGATGCATAGATAACCGCACCAATGTTTCTGTTGTGCAAGGTGGGGGGCTGATGACATGGGACCATGTAGGGAATGTGCATCTCCTGGACTGTGCCACATGCAGCTCCCTGTGATCTTCCTGTAATGGAACACTAAACTGTATTATACTGTTCCACTACTAGGTGGCACTGTTTGTAAAATATCTTATTTAAATAAACCTCAGCCATACTTGTCAGAGCATTAAAGGATCTTGTGATGAACGTATCTGGTATGTATTAGCAAGCTCTGTAGTCAGTCCATATCTAGTACAGGAACATGACACTTTCTGCATAGCAAAATACAGACTGGAATGTTCAGAAGATCCCCTAACCCAAGGATCCTCACAGGGGAAAGGGGACACGTAAGGGCATGCTGCAGAGGTTACTCAAGCCATTGGAGTGGCTGCTGAACTTTTCTGTGGCCTGGAGGGAAAGTGGGAAGGATTCCTACCCACTGTGCATCTGGTATGTGCCCAGCCCAGCTACCTGGGCCATCCTACTGGTATTTCCATCAGCCTACTTCTCTGAGTGGTCTTAAATGACTGACTCATCACATCAATGCATTCTTTTGCAGTTTGGGTAGCTACAGAACATTTCTGTTACTGACTCTTATTCCTTAATACCTTACTGTGTTATAGCAGTCCTCAAGGATATGTCATCAAAGAACTGTCATCCAGAGTTTTCTGTAATTGTGGGAATTGTTTGCTCGACACTAAATGCATGTGGATGTACAAATTCCCTTGCAAGTTGTAATTTGTTTAAATGCCTTACAAACCAAACTAGAGGTTGCAGACTGATAATTGTGGTAGGTGTCTGACATTAGCCTTATGAAAGATGAAATCATATGCAGCCACCTCAGCATTCAAACTAGTAGTGCAAAAATAAACAAAGTTCTTGAGAAAAAAAATGAGCAACTGCTTTTTAAAAAGCATTTGAGGTAATACTGTAGGGGGTGGGAATGCTGAAGCAATACTGTTTAAAAACCTCTCAAAACAGTTCCTCTTCCATCTTTACTGTATCAGTATATTAATACCTTCATTGGTGCTACATGCTTTTTACTGGTTTCTACAGTAGAGAATTATGAAATATTGTTGCATGTTCAGCCTTCTATCAGTCACAAATGCTGCCATTGACAACCTCTTCGGAATGAGAATGTACATGGCTGCATCGTTGTGGAGAAAAATGTACCATCACATTTTCTGAAATTTCCAGTAGAAAGTTGGTCCTGAAATGACACACAATTCCAGAAAAGCAAATGTTAATAACTAGAATGTGGGGCCTGCTTCCACTGAAGTTAATAAAAGGATTGGTTCCATATCTAAGCTCAAGGTACTCCAGCTTTTTGGATTGATTATTATCACTTATAGCAGACAAAGTGTACTTAGTACTTCAGAAACCAATATGCAATCAAAGACCTTAGGTCTGAAGTATTTCTCTGTGCCTATATTGCCACTCTTATATTTTGTTGGTCTTTTCTATTTAGATGGTAAGCTTTTCGGGGCAGAGACTGTCTCTTATTATGTGTATGTGCAGTGTCCTAGCACAATGGGGCTGCGATCTCACAAAGCCTGTAAGTGCTACCATAATATTAATAGTAAATAATTACTAACATTCAAAATATTTTAAAACGGGAGATTCAACACCTTTGTAACAGGCACTTGAGAAATAACGTGGATAGGTAGATTTCCTGATACTAATGATCTTTGTCAGCTCCTGAAATATGGTATCAAACATGCACTAAAAGTATTTTTCACTCTTTAGGCAGCCAATACAAAATCAGTTTCCTGCAGCTCCTTCAAGATCTAATCAACGACCACCTGTCCCACCTAGACCTGTTGTCTGAAAGCCATTTTTAGGAGTCCTCACAAATTCAGACAAATGCCTTGAGTAAACTGGAAAAAAATGTGGCAAAGGTAAATTAATGAAGTATTTTAGAATTGTTAATTTTTTCTTTGTTATATGAAAGTCTCAATCTTGCAGTCCTAAGAGTCAGAACTACCTCTGAAACATAATAGACTGTTTCATCGGAAAAGGCATGATCCTGAGGGGTGATGAACACCTACCATTCAATTTCAGTGGAAGTTACAGGTGCTCAGCTCCTCCCAGGCCTTTTTTATCAGAAAGCATAAGAGCCCAACTCTTGTTAGCCTACAACCTACAATATGTACAAATAATCATTTCTTCCACAACCTAGACTTCTTTGAGGCACAGCACAAAACTAGCAGCCAGGGAGAGGGGAGTTTAAGATGGATTTAACTCACCTTCCTAATCCTAGGCTTCTCTGAGGCTCTTGTGTAACTCAGGCAGCTTTGGAGGCCTTTCTAAGTTATGTCGACCTCACTGGGGCTGTCTGGTGGGAAGCAGCACTGCCTGGCATCTCTGCAGGACCACTGTGCTGGAGCCCTACCTCATCACTCTCTTATGCTAGGGTGTGTGAAGAGATCCTTGGGAGGCAGCATTACGGCTGTCTTCTGAATGCCTCCAGAACCAAGGCTTTTAGAGCTCTTTTATGCCACTTCAGCTCTTTTACACAATGTATTGGGGCTGGAGCAGTGGTGACAACTTATTAGCAATATTACATTTAAACTTAACTATTACAAATAAACAAAAGAATTCTGATGAAGATAATATAATGAAGGAATCTCTTTAAAAATAAATTTGGGTATAAATAATGAATTTAGCCTCAGCAATAATTTTTACTTTATTATACATAGCCTTGTGTACTACCTTATTTACAATACATATCAGGAAAAAGACTAGCTGCTTAACTACATATTAAATGTTTACTGGGATTACAATATGAGATTTCTAGGAATACCTTCAGCTCTGAAATGAACAGATTATAGTCTTGTAATTCTAAATGTGATACTATCAGCAAGGAGTATTCATTTAAAAGAAAATAACTAAAATTTCAGAGTTTGGCAAAATGGACAACTAATAGAATGAGGGCATGGAGAATCTATTACATATATCCAGGGTGAACACACAGTTGAAAAAGAGAAAATGTTTAAGGTGATTCAAAGTGATAGGAATGATAAAATAAAATTAACCAAAGGACACTTCAGGCTGAATGTCAGGAAGATTTCCCAGTTGTGGGCCATATCCCTCCCTCCTGAGTCTGTGCGAGACACCTAAGGTGAAGGAAAGCTTGGTAAGAACTGAGTTTGTTCTGTTCTTCTCAGAGGAATTTCCAATAAGGCTGGTGGGGAAACAATGTACATTTCTCTGATTCCTTCTCTCTCCCAACATGGGTCTCACCGCTACCTGATCTGCTTTCTGTGCTCACTCACCCCTCCCTAGGGGAGCACTATAGCAAAGACACTCTCTTTCACATAGAATGGTGAGATCTATGATTGGTGGGCCAGCTTCATGTGTGAATCTTGGGGATATAAACTAACATCCTAAAATCTATTAAATTATGGAATAGTCTCCCAAAGGAACAGTAGAAACCCCTATATTGCCATTTTACAATTGAACCAGACAATGAAACAGAAAATATACTGTAGAAAAACAAAACTCAGCACTGACAAGGAGATGGATTAGATGACCTAATAAATCTCTTCCATTTGTAATTTCTCAGTCTGTGGAAGGCAAGTATTATTTTTAGTTATACACCTCTACCCCGATATAACGCGGTCGTGGGGAGCCAAAAATCCCTACCGCGTTATAGGTGAAACACCGTTATATTGGGGTAGGGGCGGCAGGGCTCCAGTGGCGATTTAAAGAGCCCAGGGCTCCAGCTGCGGGGAGCCCCAGGCCCTTTAAATCGCCGTCGGAGCCCCACTGCCACAGCCCGGGGTAGCGGTGGCAGGGCTCCAGTGGTGATTTAAAGGGCCCGGGACTCCCCGCAGCAGCCGGAGCCCCGGATCCTTTAAAGCGCCACCGGAGCCTCGCTGCTACCGCGCTATATGCGAACCGGTGTTATATCGGGTCGCATTATAGCGGGGTAGGGGTGTATTAAATATATGCCCTTTGTTAACCTATTGCTTATTGTTTTAATAATAATAGTACTACATGCTGGCAGCATCTTAGCACAAGTTGTTAATGTTAGCATATTTAATACTACCTTTATTTTTTGAATGTAAGAAATATAAAAGTTGATGTCAATTTTGTACTCTAGTAGTGTATACATCAGGAATCAGTAAATCATTTGCATTGGTACCTCTGATATGGAAAAAAATGTTTACTGAAAACTAGCATTGTAATTTATTTCAAATTAAGTCTGGATAAAAAATAATGGTTTATACCTATATTGGTTGTAATAGCGTTCACACATCTAATTTATTATGGAAATACTATCCAGTGTTTCAAGGAGCATTTTGTTATTCTCACCTTGTTAAGGGAATTGACTCAAGCAATTCCCTCTGCATGGAGTCAGAATGTATCTCTTAGAATTTCAGTAACTCCCATATTAAACATAAATAAAAATGCATCTTATTATCCATGTACATTAATAAAATAGTGTATGAAGTAAAATAGAAGTACACTTTTAAAATCACAGAAAGAAATATTTGTTCCTGGTTTTGTTTTAAAAGTATTAAAGTTCTGTGAAAGTTGGTTTTTCTGTCAAAGTACCTAAGGATGCACATTTTGCATGTATAAAATCACTATATATGGGCTCAAACCAAAATCCTTCACCCAAAGACTACAAATGTATTGTTCAAGATACTGTCTGTGGTACTGACAGAAGAATTTTTCTCTACAGCATCTTAAGTGCTTGATTATTGTAAATCAATACTTGTGAAACATGTAACATTAAAAAGTAAAAATCTGAGTATATGTAGGTATGTTTTTTACAATGGGCAAATATATTCTGATTGCAACAACTTCTGGAAAATGAATTAATGGGAAGATAATTTATTTAAGAGAGCATCTGTTTGAAAAAATGTCTCCAAGATATATATAATGTTTCACAGAACTTCTTTATTTTTATTTTTTTTTACTGAAGTGGTTAAGAAAAAGGTGCAGTAAGGGGACCACTACTGCCATCTACCTGCAGTAATTAATAAATGCAATAAATGACTTTGGTCTTAACCCACTCAATTTACGAGATTCCTTATGTCCTAATAAGGAGGAGAGGATGGAAACTACTCAAAATAGTTAATCCCAGGCAGACTGCAAAGAGCTAGAAAAGGATCTCTCAAAACTGGGTGACTGGGCAACAAAATGGCAGATGAAATTCAGTGCTGATAAATGCAAAATAATGCACATTGGAAAACATAATCCCAACTATACATATAAAATGATGGGGTCTAAATTAGCAGTTACCACTCAAGAAAGATCTTGGGAGTCATTGTGGATAGTTCTCTGAAAACATCCACTCAATGTGCTGCATCAGTCAAAAAGGCAAACAGAATGTTGGAATCATTAGGAAAGGAATAGGTAATAAGACAGAAAATATCATATTGCCTCTATATAAATCCATGGTATGCCCACATCTTGAATACTGCGTGCAGATGTGGTCGCCCCATCTCAAAAAAGATATATTGGAATTGCAAAAGGTTCAGAAAAGGGCAACAAAAATTATTAGGGGTATGGAATGGCTTCCATATGAGGAGAGATTAATAAGACTGGGACTTTTCAGCTTGGAAAAGAGACGACTAAAGGGGGATATGATAGAGGTCTATAAAATCATGACTGGTGTGGAGAAAGTAAATAAGGAAGTGTTATTTACTCCTTCTCATAATACACAAACTAGGGGTCACCAAATGAAATTAATGGGCAGCAGGTTTAAAACAAACAAAAGGAAGTATTTCTTCATACAACAAAGTCAACCTGTGGAACTCCTTGCCAGATGATGTTGTGAAGGCCAAGGTTATAATAGGGTTCAAAAAAGAACTAGATAAATTCATGGAGGATAGATCCATTAATGGCTATTAGCCAGGATGGGCAGGCATGGTATCCCAAGCTCTGTTTGCCAGAAACTGGGAATGGATCTCTTGATGATTATCTATTCTGTTCATTCCCTCTGGGGCACCTGGCATTGGCCACTGTTGGAAGACAGGATGCTGGGGTGAATGAATCTTTGGTCTGACCCAATATGGCCATTCTTCTGTTAACTTCAGTCAAGTTATAATGTAAACTAGAAAACACCTGAAAACATTTAACTCATATTTTTGGAGACTGACTAGATCTCAGGTTTTAAAAACATAGGGACAATAATTTCACTGCTTACAAAAATACCATCAGTGAAAATATTGTGCTTGGTATTTTGTAGACATAGTAACATTATATGCATCTATTCATTGTAGAGGCTGCATAGTGAGTCAATTGGACTAAGCACAGGAGGGCGAATCAGGTCTGGTCAGTTCTAATTTTGGCTCTGCAGACATTTTGGGGTCTTAACCAAGGGCCCAGATCCTGCAAGCTGACCTGACTAACGCAGTCCCCTATCCCCACACAGTTTCACCTACACGGGTGGCACTCCATGTCTGTGCAGGGCTCCATCAACACAGCTAAGCTTGCGGGGTCGGGATCCATGTCAGGTAAGGCAAAACCCGCTCTCAGTCCAATAAGTAGTCTCATTCACTTCAGGGAGACTACAAAGGTCAATCCGGATCTCTCTGTACTTGGTTTCCACCCCCTTTGGCTTTCCATACCGGTTTCACCAGGGTGTTCTGAGAATTAGTATTTCTAAGGGCTTAGCTACACTTACAGATGTAGAGTGCTTTGAGTTAAACCAGCCTTCATAGAGCGCATAAGGGAAAGCGCTGCAATCTGTTCACACTGGCAGATGCAAGCGCACTGGCGTGGCCACATTAGCAGCTCTTGGAACAGCCACAGAGAGCAGTGCATTATGGTAGCTATCCCAGCATGCAAGTGGCTGCAATGTCCTTTTCAAATGAGGGGGGTGGGGTGTGACAGGGAGTGTGTTGTGTGTATGTGGGGGGAGAGCATATCAGCATGCTGTCTTATAAGTTCAGACAGCAACAGACCCCTCTCTCACACACACAGCATTCCACAGTAATGGTTGCTTTGTCTCAGAGCAGATAAGCATGCCGGCTGTAAGAAAGGGAGCTTTCAAAGGGCATATTGGCATGCCTGCAGTGATTCCAAAACAATGACAAGAGTGGCCACTTGACTTAAGGGGATTATGGGGCTTTTCCGGAGGCTGATCAGAGCACAGTAATGCAACACCTCATTCACACCAATGCCTAGGCGTTTCAGCCAATGCACGCCAAGTGTTAATCGTCTCGCCGAGGTGGAGTACCAGGAGCACTTTAGCCCTGGAGTCAGAGTGCTCTACGTGCCTTGCCAGTGTGGGCAGGTAGTGAGCTAGGGCACCCGGGGCTGCTTTAATGTGCTCCAACTCACAAGTGTAGCCAAGCCCTAAAGCACTGTGAGATGTAAAGTGCTGGGGAAGCACTGAAAGATTTGCCAGCTAACTCCGATTGCAGGGGAAGCACTATTTTCGCCCCTAGCTGCACAAACCAAGGGGAGACCAATCGATGGGAAGTAGGACTTCAGACAGCTGAAAAATCCAACAGGGGCCGGTGCTGGGAGATGGGGCAGCCCCCGATCCGAGGCTGGGCCACCTCTCCACCACCTGCCGGCAGGGCAGCCGCTCCCCCGCCGGGCATGTGCTGGGCCGAAGGGAACGACAACTCCGCGGATCCCCCCAAGCGCCGCCCGAGGCGGGGGCGTTTCACCGCCGTTCTTCCCCCACGGCTCTGAACGGGGAGCAGAGGGACGAGAACCCCGCACACGGCGCAGCGGCCTCCCGAATGTCTACACGGGAATAACGCTGGGCCCGGCCCCCACATACTGGATGGGAAACTGCGCACGCGCATCTAGGCAAGACGGTTGCAAGCGCGCATGCGTGTTTTTGAAAGGGCGGCGTTCCAGGCGCTGACGACGGCACGCGCAAGGGGCGCCGTGTCCGCTGTACGCGGGTGCCCACAGGCGCGCTCCTCCGAGGCTTCGCCTCCCGACACGGAGGCGCTCGCTGTCAGTTGCCCCGCCCCGATGGAAACTGCCGGGTTCCGGCGGCTGGGCGTGTGCGTTTTGTGCGGGCTGCCGGCGGCGGGCAAGTCCACTCTGGCGCGCGCGCTGTGCCACAGCCTACGGCGGCGCGGGGGCCCAGGCTGGGACTGTGTCCTCCTGACCTACGATGATCTCATTCCGCAGGAGGCCTTCAGCCAACCAGAGACAGAAGCGGGGCTCGTAGCACAACACCCATTGGTCAGTACAGATTTTGCCCTTCCTATTGGTTAGCATAGATTGACGTCCTCCGCTTTATTGGCCAGCGGGCTGCACTGGAAATGGGAAAGTGACTGCCCCGCCCCTCCTCGGGCTATATGTGCGCTGCCCTTGCTCCGCTCAGGGCAGCTGTATCCCGGGCACTGCCTCCCCCCCCCCCCCCCCCCCCCGGCCCCCGCCGCCCCCCCCCCCCCCCCCCCAGCTGCATCCCGGGCGCTGCCCCCCCCCCCCCCCAGTGCTGAGGGCAGGGCTGTCCCCTCCCCCCATGGCAGCTGTATCCCGGGCTCTGTGCTGAGGGCAGGGCTGTCCCCTTCCCCCCATGGCAGCTGTATCCCGGGGGCACTGCCCCTCCCCTGTGCTGAGGGCAGGGCTGCCTCCCTCTCCCCAGTGCAGACTGTATCCCAGGCACTGCTCCTTCTGTAGTGCCTAAGGCAGTGTTATTTTCAATCCACAAGTGCCACCTTGTGGGCACTCCCCTTCTTCTTCCTCACAGGGCCTCATGCTCTTCTTGATACCTCTGGTATCTCTGATAGCTCAACGTGGGTAACACACACACACACCAGGCCATTGTTTCTGTTCCCATCCTGTGCTGACCACAGAGCCCTCTCACAGCTTGGGGGGAATGTGACCCAAGGGCAGAGCTTTAAAAATGGTGCTACCCTCCCCCAGCCAAGGCCAAATCCTGAGAGAAGCTGAGCATATACAATTTATATTAAAATCAAAGGACATTGTGAGCACTCAGCACAGGCCCTGCAGCCCGTTACCATCTCCTCCTTCGGCTCTTCCCTTCTTACCCATTTCTTGCATTTCCATTCTGTTTTGCCTCTCTTTCTGCATTTCCCTGCAGAGTACATCCATACCCTAACTGCTATGGGAGGGAGCAATAATCAAATACTTTAGACACAGAGGTGCCACAATTGTCCCTGCCCAGCAGCTCTCATTTTAGCTAAGTGTTTATTTCCTAAACACAAGCGCAAAGACATTCAGAGGTAATGTCAAAATTCTACCCTAACTTCGCTCCCGAGTCTAAATATTGAGGTATGAGCCAGTGTTAAATCTACTGCCATATCTAAATATGAGTGAATTAAAGACAGCAACAAGAGGCCTCCTTCCTTTAAGTACATGAGAATGTTGCCATACAAGTAGATATGGTCCCAAGTTCTCTGGCTGAAGAGCTTGTATCCAAACTGAAATAGACATAACACCTGACACTGCATACAGTTCAAGCACAAAGACATGAAAATGTGTGAGGCGATCAACCTTTGGGTACTGATTTAGCAAAGCAGTTAAGCACATGCTTAAATCATTATTAAGAAAACACACATTAGCATATGCCTGATTCTAAACATGTGCTTAAGTGCTGTGCTGAATCAGGGCCTTTGCCACAAAGGTGGGCATGAGGGAGGAAAGTTAGGTAGACTTATATGGAATTGGAAGGCTATGGTGTGGGTAGTAGGCAGCATGAACGAAAGTGAAAAGCTGAAGAAAAAAGGAGTCACAAGAACAGTCATAAGGGAGAACTGGAAGGAACATGAGACGCATAGGGGACGGGAGTTAGTATTTGTTAAATTAAACATTAATATTAAATGTGAAATACTTTGTTTTTTTCATAGCTGTCTCGCTGGAAATTGTACCGACATGAACTGTTAGCGTACCTTGAACACTTCTTACAGGCTCTTATTAAAGGAGATCATTTGTGTGCTCCAACAAACAGAACTGAAGCAACATGGAAAAGTTTTGTTTCCTGTTTCAAAGAACAAGGATTAATCTCTTCAGAAATACATGATGCCAAATCTTGTCATTACTTAATAAATACAACCACTTCCAGACCATTGTATTTTGTTTTGGATGACAACTTTTATTATCAAAGCATGAGATATGAAGTATACCAGCTAGCTCGCAAATGTAATTTTTTTTCCTTTACATGCTTCAATTTCATGTTTTATAGCAAAATAATTATTCTGCAGATTCAGTGAACTTTAGCTGCTTAGTCCATTTTGGAAGTTATTTAATGGTTAAATACATTCTAAATGGCTAAAATATTTAAAAATAAAGCACAAGCTCTAACTACTGTATATACTCGTTCATTAGCCCGTTTATAAGCCGACCCCCCAAGATGGTTAGGTAAATTAGCAAAAACTGTATGACCCTTTCATAAGCCAACCCTATATTTTAGGGGTTGGCAAACTTTGGCTCCTGGCCCGTTAGGGTAAGCCGCTAGCGGGCCTGGATGTTTTGTTTACCTGGAGAGTTCACAGGCACAGAGCTCCTCAGCTCCCAGTGTCTGCGGTTTGCTGTTCCCAGCCAATGGGAGCTGCAGGAAGTGGTGCTCCACTTCCCACAGCTCCCATTGGCTGGGAACAGCAAACCACAGCCACAGGGAGCTGAGGGATTCCATGCCTGCAGACGCTCCAGGTTAACAAAACAACAATGTATTAGATATTCAATTCAATGGTTCCATAGAGTTTAAAATCATCAAATTTTGGTGTAGACCCGTTTATAAGCCGACCCCCGCTCTTTGATGCATCACTTTTTTACCAAAAATATTCGGCTTATGAATGAGTATATACGGTAGTTTCTCTGACTGCATTATAGGCAACTTCTAGTTTATGTAATATTTCTCTATTTCTCACACACATAGTTTTCAGAAAGTATTAGTTTAGCAGTTTAAAATTACTATTTTCTTCAAAGCAAACATTTTGTGAAATTCTTTTAGATTCATTGGGCTTCTGCCAGTTATTTTTAGACTGTCCACTTGAGTCCTGTTTACAGAGGAATTGTCTGAGAAGTCAGCCGTTACCTGATGAGACCATATGTCTAATGGCAAGAAAAATAGAAGTACCAAATCCTGAGAAAAACACATGGGAACAAAATAGCCTAATTCTGAAAAGTGTCGAATGCACTTCAGAAGATAAGTATGTTGTTATATTAAAGTTCTCCTTTATATACTTTGCTTTCATAGAGAGGCAATATGTGCAGTATGTTGTACACACTCTGTAGAGCTATTTCTGGAAACCATTTAATTGATATAAATGCATATTGCACATAGAAAATATTTTAAAACTTGAGATCCTGAGCCAATAGTGGTTCTACCAGGGCTTTGGAGCGGAGCCCGGAGCTGGAGCGCAGAGCAGCTCCGGAGCAGTGGAGCTGCAGGTTTTTGCCTGGCCCAGGGCTGGGGGCGCTTCAGCTGCGCTGCCTGGCCACCCAGGGCTGGGGGTAGCCACCTGGGGCACCAGGGCTGGGGGCGACCATCCGGGGCACACTGGGGCTGGGGGCACTGCCACCTGGCGCTCCAGGGCTGGCCGCCTGGGGCTGGGGGTGCTGTGGCTGTGCCATCCGGGGCACTGAGGCCGGGAACCATGGTGAGGGTGTTCTGGGCTCCTGCGGGGAAGGGGACAGATAGAGAGGGGGAGGAGAGGGGAGTCAGGCACAAGGGGAGGGGCCGACGGCTAGCCTCCCCCAACGGCCGGGTGACCGGCAGCCCATGGCCACCCTTACTTCTGTGCTGCTGCTGGCAGGGCACTGCCTTCAGAGCTGGGCACCCAGCCAACAGCTGCCGCTCTCCAGCTGCCCAGCTCTGAAGGCAGTGCAGAAGTAAGGGTGGCAATACCGCGACCCTCCTAAAATGACCCTGTGACCTCCCTGCAACTCCCTATTGGGTCAGGACCCCCAATTTGAGAAACTCTGGTCTCCCCCTGTGAAAGCTGTATTGTGTAGGATAAAAGCACACAAAAGACCAGATTTCATGGTCCGTGACGCATTTTTCATGGCTGTGAATTTGGTAGAGCCTTAATTATGGTACAGATTTGTGGCTGACCTTGCCAACACTTATGCATGTCAATAAATTTATCCATGTGAGAAGTTTCACTGAAGTCAAATAAAGTTAAACACTTGAAACTTTAGATAGATATAGGTTTAAACAATATCTCTTGTATAGGATCATTTACATAGATATAAAGAACAAAGATATTATCTCAACTAATCATAAATTATTTATTTCAGAAAACTTATCAAGTAAAATGTCAAAAGCTGACATACAACTTTAAATATCAAAACCTGATTTATACAGTTTAATATGTGAAATCCTCTTTACCCTTGCAAATGATATAATTCATTGTGTGTATTTTGAAAAAGTTTATAAGTGATTATTTTGGACCAGAGTTAAGACTGTTGTTAGGAATGAGTATGGTGAGTTTTCAATAGTCAGTACTGTCATTAACTGAATTTTGGAACTGTAAGAGTAATAGCATATTTATGTAATTTACTTTAAGTGATAGTTGTGATAGTTTCCATAATTTGTAATGTGTATTTTTTGTTGTTGTAATGTTCTTCTTGTCCTCTTATCTTGTATAAGGTTTATATTATTTACTTTTCAATCTTAACTGAAAATCAGCTGTTTTTGGGGGGCGGGGAGGTTCGTGCCATTATATTGTATGTTGATTTTACAAAATGAGCATAACATTGTTTTTTAGTTTGCAGGTGATTAATTTGTTGGTTACTGCTTTGGAAAATCCAGTGAAACAAATTGAGGAAAATACTGAACAAAAGGTAGTACTAATTGTCTTTAAACAAATGCCCTTCTGCAGATTTTATTGAAAGAATTTATTGTGCATTTCTAGTTGTGCTCTGTTCACCTTGATGTCTAAAAATGAGAAATTCCTTCCACAGTTCTTGCTTGCAAAAGCCCAGAGAAAAAAAGACTATGTACGTAATGAGTTCTTTTCTCTATGAAAAATAGTGACTGTGCTACAAATTCTTAATTAAGTCATCTGGACTGTATTCTAGCAAGCTTTGAATATGTTCTACAGTAGTTAAGATAATGCCTCCCAGAACTGACTGACCGCATTGGGAGGGAAATTGTCTGCTGCCCCCCTTAAAGGGGTGGTACAGATTGCTTTCCCCCGTACAACTGAGACACTCCATGAGGTAATGCCGTGGTGCAGCTCCATGCTACTCCCAACACAAAGCTGTAGCTAAATGCTATAGTCTGCCCCTGAATAATGAATACTTCAAAATCGTTATACTTATATTTTTGGATGCATTTCTACTCTTAAATATAACTTTCTTTTGGTCTTGGATAGGAAACAGACAGAGCCATTTGTGCAGCTAGTATTCTCCACCAAGCTGATCAGGCTTTCAGACAAATTGTCTCTCAAACAATGAAGGATGTGAGAGGTATGCATGGCATATTCTAACTGTCATTCTCCAGGGGTATATAGCTCAACTGGTAACTAACATAAGGCTAAAACTGTGAAATACTCGTGCACTGAAATAGTATAATATTAGACCCTAGGGTCCTGCAAGTAAAACTCATGTGAAACTTGACTCTCATGAGAAGTCGCACTGACATTAAGTGTTTGCAGGATCTGGGCCTAGGTCTTTGAAACTTAGCAGACATCTGAAGATAAAACTATAGTTTTATTTTTCTTTTAGATAAAAATATACTTCCAAGTGAGATGAAGATTCTGGCAGAAGAACTTAATAATCTTAAAGCAGAGTTCTTGGAAGATTTACGACAAGGGAATCATCCAAAAAATCAATTTTGTCTGCCAAGCAGTGAATTTGTTACACATGTCATTACTTCATTCCAACAAGCGACAGACAATGTAGTGAAGAAGGGTTTTTTTTTTAAATGAGCACACTGTGTTTTCAGTGCAAGGAATGCCAAAAACGTGATAACTTATTCAGCAGGATGGCTAAAGCGATCTGAGGAAGCCACAGCTGCCATGTGTGGAGGTTTATGGTAATTTATCATTTCATTTCTGTCACAATGTTATGAAACAAAACAAAAACAAAAAAACTCAGGTGTTTCATCTTTAAGACCAGGCCAACAATAGGAAGAAATGAGTTTTGAAGATGAAAGAGATTTTGGAGCTGTAGTCCCCTAATCGGTGTCTCTTAAAACATCTTTGGTGCAAATCTTTGAACTCCTTCTCTGGCTCCTCTATCCATAATGTTCTTCATCCTTGCTTTTATATTTCCTGGATTTCCCAGGTATCCATCTCTCTGTTCCTTTCCCATCTCAGATTAGCCCAGTTTTCCTTTTTTTTTCAATGTCATTTTCCCTTTTCCCATAGAACAAATAATAGAAGCAAAGAATTCTCAAATCTTCCTCCCAATCCTTTGGAAGAACAAAGTATTTATAGCTAGGCAACAATGATGTACATAGGTAGAAAAGCTCTGGTCTCAAATGTTGTTTGCTCTCAGCAATTAACCTCCTCCTACATTATTAAAGCCATCATTCCTATTGGGACAGTCAGGGAATCACATGTCGTCATACTGCATAACAATAGAGTGAATCATAGCATCTGTAAGAAATTATAGGAAATTATAAATCGTCTTATTTAATAGTCAGTACAAACAGTATTACATTAACTGGTTAATGTCTGCATGATGCTATTTAACATGTAAAGTGCTAGGTAATATTAATAAAGAGATTAGGATATCTTTGTTGTATCCTTTGACTTTTCTCTTCCACAGCTGTTGTTTGTTATAGTAATGTGGATAACTGATTGCACCTGCTGGGCCTTTCTTTCTAAGCAACACATGGTTAATGTGTATCATATTTGCATGATCTCTACTCTGCAATATTTGGCAACAGAGATCAAATCAAACCTGCAGCAATGCATCTTCTAGACTTGACACTTACACTGTGTGGAGAGAAAAATGGTATTCTCTCGCTCCCTGAAAAACAGACAGTGCCGGGCTACTTTAGGTAACTAATAATAAAGGCAATAAAGTGTTTAATACTAAGCCAGGCAAGATTCAGGTTCTGTAACTAAAAATTTTCCTGCTGCTTATGCTAGTGTAAGCTTTCTCTAGCACTATGCTCTTATCCACTTGAATCAGAACAGTAATAGGAAAAAAAACTTCTGCTGCAGTTAGAGCACACAACTGGCAGCTGGGAGACTTTTAGTTCTAATCCTTACCCTTTTGGAGCAGGGATTTGAACCTGATTTTTTCTACATCTCAGGTGAATGCCCTAACTACCAGGCTACAGAGTCAGTGTCTTTTTTTGGTTCCCCAAATAAATATTTATATAAAGTGGAAGAGTTTCAACAGGCGAGATTGACCCACCCCAGAATAGCCTTGTGGTTAGAGCACTCTCCTGGGAGGTACAACATGTGAATTCAAGTCTCTCCTCCAACCGTAGCAGAGCAGGGAATTGACTCTAGGTCTCTCACATCCCAGGTCAGTGCATTAATCAATGGGCAATGCATTGTTCAGAGATAGGCTGGGGGAGATAAGCATGCTCATCCTCAGCTGTTTTTTTTGTCCAACTTGGTAGACGTGCACTGGGGAGATGGGCAGGGGAACGCCTAGTTTTGAGAATCTTGCTGGGGTTAGGCATGAGCAAGGGCTCTGAGGAGTTTGTTAACTCTGGGGCATTATCAGGCCAGACAGTGTTCTACACGCCTATCCTGTGACAGGGTGAATCTCTGGTGCAAGGTCAGTAAAACTAGACTTCAGCAAAAGCACCAGGAATGACCATCCGTACCAGCAAATAGCTAAAAAGCTGGCAGCTGTACAAGACAGGGATCAGTGCAGGGAGTGTATTAAGAGGCTGAAGAGAAAGTACCGGAAGATCAGGGTTAAGAACCGCACTCACCAGTGGCCCAACAGCAAGCTCATTTTAGGATGACTTTTACTGGATTCTGGGCACTGTGCCCAGCATGGAGCCAACTGTGCTTCATGACCACCTGGTCAGCTGGGATGGTGCCCTGTTGGCATGGGGACTGATGGGAACCAGCAGCAGGATCCCAGCGAGAAGCATGAAGTGACTTTTATTGAAACCAGTCAGAGCAGGCTGTGGATCACGATCAATAGCAAATTCTTGGTCCCTATTCAGAAGAGCTGTTTGATTTCCCCACCCCTGGAACAGCCTGTTGCTGAGTCTTCAGCAAACCCAGTGGAAACAGAAGCTGCCGCAGAGCCCGGTAAGTGTCTGACTCAAATTTACAGTTTATTATTAAAGTAATGGGAGGGATTTCTGCTCTGAGTAGCAATGCAAAAATTATGAGCCCCAGCTACCAGCATGTGACCTCTAATGATGGATTGTATCACAGCACCTTGGCGTCCCCCCTTCTCCTGCCCCCCACAACACTGAGTTCAAAATGGTGACTTGGAATTTCAAACATTCATAAACAGCTGTAAAGATTATTTTAACTGTAAAGTGTAAATAATAGTCTGCTAGGGTCATTCTTGTTTTCCTTTCAATAATAAGACATTTGCCACTCTGTAATCACTCCTCCTGGGTCTATGGAGCATCTTGTAAACAGTGAACTGAGTGTGCATGTGTTTGGGAAACAGTATTCTATCTCCAAATCTAGTCCATTTCAATTACAAGTACTCCGTGCAGTCTGAATTGTGTCCCCAAAGTACGAATGGGGTGTCAGATTTTTCCCTGAACTATGCTGGGTGCGGGTGGAGGAAAGTCATAGATGTCAGCGTGTTTGCATGCAGCAAAACAAGGTAAGCCATGTGTGAGCTAATGCAGCATCATGTTAATTCCCTCAGGGATTCTGACCCAATCCTTGTAGCTGACAGCTGCAAACTTTTCCTGAAGCAGGAACTCCAGATAGTCACATTGGAGGGAAGGGCATATTTTCCAGGCCCCCTTGTGTAGCTGACTAGTCCATTCCACTCACAAATGTGCTGTTCGGTTACTGTACGTTTGAATACTTCAGCTGTATGCACTGCAAGCTTCCCTCCAGCAGCCTGGAATAAAATCTTCCTTTGCCAATAGGGCACCACAAGAACAGTTTTGTCTTCCAAAATGTGAAAGGCCTGAAATGACAGAAAAAGCCTTTTGCAGCAAGGGCACTAAACACACCCATTCCCCACCTCCCCCCCATATGGCAATTACTTATGAGATTATTATGAAACAGAAAAAAGGTTATAATTTTAAACTTACCATTGTCTCTGCACTTCTGTAACTGCGATTAACAAGGCTGTTGTCAGAGGTCCATTCAGGGGGAATGGCTCACCTCTGGCTTCACAAAGGTTATGAAGAGTGCAGCAAGCCACAGTAATGTAGAGAGCATTGATGACACTGGCATCCAAATGGGTCTGTAGACACGTCCAACATGATTTTATCTGCCAAAAGCACATTCAACAACATTCTACACCTGTTGAGTGTAGTTAAACCTTCCTTTGCTAAAGCAAAAGAGGGTATGCAGGGTCCCCCAGAATAACAGTGGGGACAATAACACCATTTATGTCAATGTCATTGGGTGGGAATAGTGTCCCAGCCTATCGATGCTGAATGTAGATTCCCGAGCAGCAAAAAACTCAGGCAGCAAGAATTTTTCCAGTTCAGCCCACGTTGACATTCATACTGTGGTCCACAAGTGCCTGCATAACAATGAAGTAGTACCTTCGATGGTTTATGTACTCGTGCTCTTGAGGAGGGCAAACTATGAGTCCCATCAGCGGGCCTGGCCCAGTTAGGAAACCCCATTCTCTCAAAGCCAGCATTTTCCTCCGGAATATCTGTAATGTCTGCCACCGTGAGGTTAACCACATGCCTGATTGCCACCACCAGTTTACGCACAGTCAACTTTCCTACCCCAAACTGGTTGGCAATAGACCTGTAGCAGTCTGGGGGAAACCAGCTTCCAGACAGTTATAGCAACCCTCTTCTGGACCTGCAAGGGTGTCGCTTTATGCTAGAGGGTGGGGGTAAGTTGCTCACAAAGCTCCAGAAATGTGGCTTGCTTTATGCAAAAGTTCTGGACCCACTGCTGGTCATCCCAGGTCTGTATGACAATGTGGTCCCACCAGTCTGTTTGTGGCCCTGCATCAGATGTGGCAGTCTACATAGGGGGCATCAGTCGCTTTGCCAATTATATTGAGCAGCATCTGCTACTGTGAGTCTGCAATTGCAGGGTACTCCTCTCTCTTCTGCCTCCTCCTCCTCCTGCAGCTCCATTAGGAAATCCATCAGATACTTTTGGTGGGACAGAACCCCAAGTTCAAGCATGGGTCAGCAAAGTCTTCATGTAGGGTTAAAAAACAATGTAGATGCTTAAGCCCAGGGTTCCCTAACGTGGGTAAGCTGACTTAGGTCCCACTAACCCTGGGCTTACATTGCAGTGCTGCCAAGTGTCTGATTTCAGCCTATGTTCATCTGGCTCCACTCTGTTCAATTTCAGTTTGTTTGTTACAAAAATTTGCTCAAAGCTTTATTACAAAACGCTGTTGA
Organism: Terrapene triunguis; assembly: GCF_002925995.2. Taxonomy (NCBI): domain Eukaryota; kingdom Metazoa; phylum Chordata; order Testudines; family Emydidae; genus Terrapene; species Terrapene triunguis. The sequence goes on from NW_020664446.1 coordinate 19,232,963, forward strand.
TTTCACTGAGGCCCAAATTTCACCCTCCAGATCAACTGGCAACAGACAAATTGAAATTGAACAGACTGGAGTAATCATAAACTGAAATCAGACCTTTGACTCCAGCTGCGGCATTGGATTGAGGCCCTGATTTGGCCAAAAAGGCTGGGGCCAGTCTGGCCCTCTGTGATTGGCTGGTCATTGCTGAACTCTCCAAAGGCTTTCCCAGCATGCTCTTCTGGTAACTGGTCCTTTAAATCTAGGTGAGACAAACAGCTGTAACCCTAAGGGAACCATTTTGATTCCAACTACTGAAGGCATAACTGAAATTACAGGAGGTAGCTCCCTAGGGAATACGCACAATTCTGGTCTATTTGACACCATACACAGGTGTTGCCCTTGATTGGTTCTCATTAATCTGGTTGAACAATATGCAAGCCAAAAATGCTCCAATTCCTAGTTTGTGTTTAGCACTCCTATTGATATGCAACAGCACATCAAGCCAGCGATCAAACACACAAATGCAGACTGGATATCACAAGCATTTCAGAGTAGGAGTCCGGTGAGTTTGACATAATTCTGTTTCTTTCTTGTATAATATCATGCTTCTGTAATAAAGATCTAGATAATTTTTGGGGAACAGCTGCTTCCTCTGCTTAAAGTTTACTACTATTGCATTTTTGTTTTTAAGAAGGTACCACTAGTCCTGAAATATCACGGTAGTGTGGTCTAGAGGAATGAACACCAGGTTGGGAGTTGAGTCCTCTTGAGCATTGATCGACTGTTACCACTGACTTGCTGTATGGCCTCAGTTTCTCCTGTAAAATGGAAATAAAAATATTCCCCCACGTATTACACAGGGATGTTATGAGAACTAGTTAATGTCATCTGTATCTTATTATTTATTAATCTATGGTCCCTAATCATGGACCAGAACTCCATTGTACAAGCATAGAATAAAAAGACAATCTATGCCCCATGGAGTTTAAAGTCTAAGAACAAGAGACAACAGATTGCTATAGACAGAGAGGGGAATACAAGTAAACAATGAGACAATATTGTTCGTGATAACAAGTGAGTTCCAAATCTAGTACACTATTTCAATTCTGTCTTTGCTAAGAGAGTGTGATTTCAGTAAAAGTAAGTTAGATAAATTCTAATTCAGGCAGTTATGAGATACTCATGTTGTCTGGCTCATCCACCAGCAAATTCGATGTGTCCTTTCATGTCATCCACTTATGAAAGAGTAAGTGCTTGGGTCACTTCATATAATTCCATCTCATCTCCTAAAGACTGCAATATTAGAGAAAGAGTTACTCCATCCACAGATTCCTAATGCACCTATATTAATGGCATATAGGCCACAAAGGGTAAAGGAGAACAATGAATGGCATGGTACCTCGGTGATGGGTACACTACAAAATTCCTTAAGACAGATCGTTTTGGGTATAGCTGTCTGGATACTTTTAAAATAGTGTAAGGCTCAAAAGAATTGATACTGGTTGTAGGAGAATAAATACTAAATGTGTCAACTTTTAATGCCATCTCTCAGTGACTTGTAATGAATGCTTGAAGGTGCATTGAGTTAGAAAGGCTTAAAACAAGTGATTAGGGGCAGTTTCACTATAGGAAGCAATAGCTAAAAGATGGCTTCTCCGATTATTTTGGTGTTAAATTTCCCTAAACATCTTTATAAATGAATGAAATATCTTTTGGTGGAGGATGAGTGTTGATAAACTTTGGAAGTAGTGAGTTTTAAGGAAAGGTCTGGTTCGTGGCACAGTAGCCGGGTGGCTGGTCCATGCATAAGGCGCAGCATGGAAGAAGACACAAAGAGAGAACTAGAGGTACAGAAGAGGGAGCTAGAGGAAAGGCTAACCAGTGGGCAGGTATGACTTTCTCATCAACAGCTAGTCTATTGAAAAAGAGTAAACATCAACGAAGAAAAACAATGTTTAGGAGAAGGGGGATGAAATTAAAGAAAGGAAAATTTAGGTAGAACAACAGAGAACATTCATTAATGGTGAAATTGATCATGGAAATGCTGGAAATACCTTCTCATGGGACATTGAGAACTGAACTAGACATTAGAAAACATTATTACTTGTAGTGTATTCTACAGTCTTTTAGTAGCTGTGACTAGATATCCCTAATAGTGTATAATTCTATTTTTTTATTCAGGAAGATACTTCATTAGCTTTTCTTCTTAAAAACATTCAGTAAAGGCAACAATTGAGTTGTGTTTGAGCGTGGGAAGTACTAGCTTTGACACTGGGTCAAAATTTCAAAAGCACCTAAGTTATTTAGAAGCCTAAATCCCAATGAAAGTCAATGGGACTTAGAATCCTAGGAGATGTAGGTGCTTTTGAATATTTAACTCTTGTGACTCTCACCCTGCTCAAGATAGTTTGTCACTAGTTTTACACACACTCTGCCATATTATTACTTACTTTCTGAATCACCTTCCATTGGTACATGATAAACATATCCCACTTGACACCCATGTACCCCTATTGATCTGAGTAGTTAGCCAGTATTTGGGGTCTTGTGGGTTGTTTCTGTTAGGAGGAGAAATTGACAGTGGGGCCAGCTGTTTGTTGCAATCCCATTTATTTACAAATATATATGAAATCCTGTTTCCCTGAACACAGTAGGAATCAAACAGCCGGAGACATTTTCTTTGCTCACAGTGCCAAGCCACTTTCCAGCCGGCACTCTACTCAGAAGCTCTCAGCTTTTTCTCAGGGTCATGCTACAAGTGCTTTTCTGGGGCTCTCTCACTGCCTTCTCTCTCTCACACACAGTTGCAGCAAATAATATCCGGCTCCCTGCATTTACATTCAGACCCCAAAGGACAACCCCCTCAGACCACATGACTCAATTCCTGCTACAACCTTGCAGGTGGCCTGTGTTTTGGGCAGCGGGTCCTAGTGTTTCAGCTGTCTGTTCCATAAAGGAACTTAATTGCTTTTTACGTTTATCCTGAATGAAGAGTGGCTGTTACACCTAACGGCCTAACCCTCAGCATAACAATATAGATGTTTAGTACAGTTAAGTCTCAGCGTGAGGTTCACTACTAGTTCATTCCTCCTTTTATTGGTAAGAAGTAAAAGAAAGTGAACAAGCATATTAAAAGAACCATTCTGGATCCTTCAGTAGTGGTTAGCACGTACAGTAGGCAATGTTGATTCTTACTGGCATGTGCTGACTAAAACACCTGTATCCTAAATCCTTTTCACCCCACAATAAAAGCACGGTGCCAGTATTTAAGTATGAGTTCCATATAATTACAAAGTGGCCTAGCACTGATCCTGTTTAATATCTATACCAGTGACTTCCTTTGACCATCTTAATGGAAATTTGCCTAGCACAGGATTTACTTACCATAGAACAAATCCTAACCATGGACTTTAAAACCATATTTCTTACACTAGCAGCTAAAACCAAACCACACCAAGACTGTTGTCAGCATTTAATTTAAACAATCAAAAAGCTAGGGTGGAACTGTACGTGGACTTCTGTGGCCAGCAGGTAAGACACAATCCCACCCTGAAATATTTTGGGGTGACATTAGACTGAAGCCTCACACGTGAAAAATATCCACAACAAAATAAAGATGTGTGTAAACCTCATCCAGAAGCTGGCAGGAATGACCTGGACAGCAGATGCAAAAACTTTATGGTCCTCTTCACTGGCACTTGTTTACTCTACCACAAAATACTGCTCACATGTCTGGACACACCTCTCCCACACATCACTCACTGATTCTCAACTTAACACTGCTATGTGGCTAGATATGGACACAGTAAAATCAATACATGACTGTGGCTTCCCATACTCGCGCACATCCATCCACCCTAAATTTGTTGTTGCAGCATGAGAATTCTTCAAGAGTCCCATAATATTCAAAGGAACAAGGATCTCCCAAGACATGAAGACCTAAATTGCCAGTCAACCCTATTAAACCTTTTGGGCTTGCAGTGCAAGAGCTTGAAGACTTGGGGTTTTCAGTGGTGAGCAAGGTGGAGGGAAGGCAACATCCTGAACAAACAACTCCTCAAGGACCAAAGAACCTAGTGGCTTTTCCCTCCCATGGAAACTATGGTCCATTTCCCTCCCATGGAAACTATGGTCCATCATAGGGCAGATGCACATACCTCCTCCATAAAGGGTACTGAGACACAATCCAATTTGTGACTGCGGAAAGAGATTTGAAACTATGGAACATCTTGTAAATCAAACAGTGTTCCAAGTAATCATGTCCTGGTCATATCTCTGCCATCCATTCTGTAAGTCCCGAAGCAGTCAATTGGATTGCCATCATAGACTTGAACATATAACATTGCTGGTGTTAAGTGTTACGAAAGAAGTGGCTTTTTCCCCAGTAAAAGTATATGGCCAATTCTAACAAAAGAATATATAAATTGATTATTAAGAGCTTAAAAGCTTTGGAAGGATTCATTTCTGGGCAACCATTTTCCTATATAAAAATCACTCAAACAGAACTAGGGCAGAGTAGCTTAGTTCTAGGCAGTTATTAAGATAGGCACCATTGTAAATGCCATAGTTAAGGCTGTATACTGACTTCCATTATAATGCCCTGTTTTCATCTGCCTGCAATGTTCTCATTTAGTTTGCTTTGGAGTTGAAACATTCCATGCTTTGTTTGAGTGCAAAAGCTCCTCGGAAAGGATGAAGTAAAGTCATTCAGCAGCTTTTTAGTTACCTAAGTGAGTAATTTATGTACTAATGCTTTTATAAAAAATTGAGGGTTTTGCACATGCATTAGTCCAAATGCTAAATCATTAAATATGGCTAGGTTTTAGGAATAATCTAGATAATAGGAATAATCAAGTAAATCTCTTAAATATGAAGATCTGAGTAAGGCTACAATTTTGTCACAGACATCAAGGTGGTCACAAAAACTGTGAATTTTAATAAAGTCAGTAAAATACTCCCAAACTCAGTAGCGTTGTGACCTAATGCCACACCACCATTCAGGTTTGCTATGTCCACCCCTCCGTAGATGGAGATGGAGGAGCGGGAGACAAATTTGTGCAGTGTTGCAACCCCATGTGCTATGTTGCAATGCAAATCCAATTTGGTCCTCAGCCCCCTCCATTTCCATCACAGGAGGAGCATACAGGCCAACCTGAGTGGTGCTGTGATCCCATGTGCTGGGTCATAATGCCCAGAGCAGGGAGCCAGGTCCAACTCCAGGGGACAAGAGCCAATACTGTAGGGTGAGCTCGTTCTCAAACACTGTATGCCCCTATGATTATCAATGGTTCACAATCATGCTGAAAGGGCATAATGAGTGGGGTCCTGCAGGGATCAGTTCTGGGTCCGGTTCTGTTCAATATCTTCATCAATGATGTAGATAATGGCACAGAGTACACTTATAAAGATTGCAGACAATACCAAGGTGGAAGGGGTTGCAAGTATTTTGGAGATAGGATTATAATTCAAAATGATCTGGACAAACTGGAGAAATGTTATGAAGTAAATAGAATGAAATTCTAAGGACAAATGCAAAGTACTCCACTGAGGAAGAAACAATTAGTTGCACACACACAAAATGGGAAATCACTGCCTAGGAAGGAGTACTACAGAAAAGGATCTGAGGGTCATAGTGGACCACAAGCTAAATGAGAGGCAACAGTGTAACAATGTTGCAAAAAAAAGCTACCATCATTCTGGGATGTATTAGCAGGAGTGTTGTAAGCAAGACATGAGAAGTAATTCTTCTGCTCTACTCCGTGCTGATTAGGCCTCAACTGGAGTATTGTGTCCAGTTCTGGGCACCACATTTCAAGAAAGATGTGGACAAATTGGAGAAAGTCCAGAGAACAGCAACTTAAATGATTAAAGGTGTAGAAAACATGACCTATGAGGGAAGATTGAAAAAAATTGGGTTTGTTTAGTCTGGAGAAGAGAAGACAAAGGGCACATGATAAGTTTTCAAGTATATAAAAGGTTGTTACAAGGAGGAGGGAGGAGAATTGTTCTTAACCTCTGAGGATAGGACAAAAAGCAATGCGCTTAAATTGCAGCAAGGGAGCTTTAGGTTGGATGTTAGGAAAAACTTCCTAACTGTCAGGGTGGTTAAGCACTGGAATAAGTTGCCTAGGGAGGTTGTGGAATCTCCATCATTGAAGATTTTTAAGAGCAGGCTGGACAAACACCTGTCAAGGATGGTCTAGATAATACTTAGTCCTGCGATGAGTGCAGGGGAATGGACTAGATGACCACTCAAGGTCCATTCCAGTTCTATGATTCCATACCGCCCCCCCCCCCCACTCCTCCGCTTTCCCTGACAAAGATTTCATAGCAGGGAAAATGGCTATTAAAAATGTCCATGACAAAATTATAGCCCTACTCATGAGCCATTAAAAAAGGGATTTGGGCAGATAACATGCACAGAGAGTTACTAAGCACTGGTCTACACTGGGAACTTACATTGGCATAGCTACGTCTCCCAGGTAAGTGAAAAATTCACACCCCCGCAAGACGTAGCTATGCCAACCTAACCCCCGGTGAAGACCGTGCTAGGTCAATGGAAGAATTCTTCCGCCAAACTAGCTACCATTTCTCGGGGAGGTGGATGACCTATGCGAAAATCCTTCCAGTCAGCATAGGTAATGTTTACTCTGAAGCACTACAGCCATATAGCTGCAGCAACAGTTTAAGTGAAGACACTGTAAATTTCCTATTAAAGTTATGCAACTCTATAGAGCCACAGTTACTGCCAAATAAATGTGTAACTAGCGAGTGATTGCATTTAAAATAGATTTTGGCAAACAATTTCCCAAATCTATCAAAAACTAAGGTCTATAAAAAAAAAAAAAAAAGCAAAATGCAAAACAAATTAAACTACAACATGCAATTTTAAGGAAGCCAAGTAATGCAAATGTTAAGGCAATGTTTAGTAACATTTTTGCTTACTAGTCAAACTGTTAAACATTAACCTGAATATGCTGTGTTGTGAGAGTTGATTGTTTGCAGTGTTGTATTGTGCCCAGGACATGATAGAGAGAAGGTGGGTGAGGTAATATCTTTTATTGGACCAACTTCTGTTGGTAGATGAGACAAGCTTTTGAGCTTTTCAGAGCTCTTCTTCAGATTTGGAAAAGGTACCCAGATTGTCAACTAAATACAAGGTGGGACAGATGAAGCATAAGGGGTTAACACATGTTGCAAGAAACCACTTAACATGAAGGGGTAATTTACACTTCAGCATCATAGGACAAAGAAGGGTTAGTAGGTTACAAATTGTTGGAATGAGGCATAAAACCAGCAAGTCTGTCGAGACCTTCTCTCTCAGAGGGCAGGTCTCACTTAAAAACCTGCACCACTGCAGCGCTTTAGTAAAGCTTCTCCTTGGCCAGTGGGAGCCCACATAGTGCTGTCTACACCGGGGGTTAGATCAGTATAACTGCATCTCTCAGGGGTATGGATTTTTCACACCCGATTGATGTAGTTATACCAATGTAAGTTTATAGTGTAGACCTGGCCTGAGTTGAGTCTCAGTGGCATTAACTTTTTTGCATTTCCTGACTTGTTTATATTTACATTAACATTGCATTTATTATGCTTTAATAAGGCTTTATAATTAAAAATTTAAGTGAACTGGTCAGGACTCTAATATTTGGACCCTTAAATTGAATAGCATCATCTTACTGTATGCAAGTCAACCAAACATTGGCCTATCCTATCAACTCATTTTTCCCCACCCAGTTGCCACATACTGAAGCAGGTGATCTTTTGAGTTAAAGAATAATCGAAACAAGTTCAGAGTGTGTTAACTGCTTGAAAAGTCATTTACCATGCAGGTCAGAAGAGCAATGTACTTTTACAGTGGGTGGGTAGTTAGGAAATAGAATTGTGCCCCACCTTGAAGCTTCCTCTTTTTGGTCTTTACGACCAGACCACCTCAGGAATTCTGACTTGGATTGAACACTGCTCCCTCTGGAACTTAGTATTATAGGAGTCAGCAAGAACCATTCATTCTTAGCAATGAAAGGGGATTCTTCCCTCCTCTCCTGTTGCCAATCCTGGTCTAATTCACTCTTGTCATGCTAGAATAGTTTTTGTTCAAGAAATGAGTAACTCATTAACATTAGCGATGGACACGAATGGAAAGAATTACCTTAACCCTGACGATACAGGACTACATTTTTCTCTGTTTTATGCAGTTTTTTTTTTTTAAATGGTCTAAGCAACAAGTACTCCTCCACTTCCTTTGCTGGGGCTGCACCATGCGTGTTCACCCAGTACTGTTCCTTATTACGCCGAAGTACATCTTTGCCCTCTTCAGATACTTGTATATAGCAAGGTTTCTCCCCTCATTCCATTTAGTAATATAGCTAAGCTAGACTGTGTTCTTTTACGTCAGTCCGTCACTTCTTCCATCCCTTTAATCATTTGTGTTTTACTTCAATTTTCACTAGTTTGCCAACATTTTTCTGGTATTGAGGTGCCTTGAATTAGTTCTGCTGAATACTGCAGCTGGAGATTGGCTATGATAGTCCTGCTCTGCCTTACACGCTCTTGCAACTCCAGTTGGAAGAATCACTCAGCTTCATTAAATCTCCTCTTTCCAATCCTAAAACAATGTTTAGCTGGGTGTATTAATGTATGTTCTTAGGGTAGACTTTAGTATTACATTAATTAATTCAGTAGTTATTTGATAGTAGCTATAGTGCACACAAAGCTTCCAGTTTGGATGGGATCCAAAGCCCATTGGAGTCTTTCTATTAAGTTCAATGAGCTTTGTAGGACCTAATCCTGCACACTCTGGCAACTAGTCCTCACTGAAGTTGATGGAGTTGCTTGCATGAGTAAAGACTACTCATAGGAGTAGCAGTTAAGACCTACATCGTTTTCAAAAAGGATTAATAAATTAAACATCATTAGAAAGTGTTTTATTCATATCTTACAAAACAAGCTCCACAACATGAACTACACTAGATATAATCAAGTTATTTCAGAATTAAACTGTGTTTTCTAAAAACAGCATCACTACATGATAAAACTTGTTTTACAACTAACTCAAGTCTCATCTTTTGCATACAAAATATGCTCTTTACATTGAAATACACATTATTAACAAAGCAGGAACTAGAAGCACATACGCTAAGATTGCTCAGTGAAAAATGCCTCAGCAGGGAATTGTTTTTTCTGCAACAGAACATCTGTTGGCTATGTATTTTCACAGAAACTTAAACTGATGGGAAACTTGCCAGTGACATTCCCTTTGTCAAGGAAAAAAAATCCATAACAAAAGCATGTCCAATGTAGTTCAGATTCTGCTATGAAACAATGTCAGAACATGTCTTTTCCAGAACAGAGAGCTGTATGTTAAAATACAAATACAATTTTATGCAAAAAAGTCATCTGAAGCAAAACATTGCATTTGCAAAAATCAAATTATTCCATTAGTTGCTTCACAGTTTATTTTAAATATTAACTGAGATCATTCATCTCCTGCCAACATCTTCAATCCAATATTTGACTGATCGCTGAACAGAAAATCCTCAGAATCAGACATCTGTATTAAGAGTACGATAAATAGTGCATGTTAAAAATTGTCCAACGGATCTATAAAATATTCTATAGCAATAAAAACAAAGTAACACAAAGCTAATGTTTTCCAAATATAGAACTTAAGCTGTGGAAAAGTTTCAACTCATATCCTGAACTGTCCTTGTTAATACAAGTTAAAAGCTAAACAGCTCCTTATAAAATGTTATAAGGATTTGTTTTTGAAGTTAGTGCAGATTAGCACATTTAGAACTCACTATGAAACAATTTTACTAATCTAGGGCCTGATCCTACAAATCCTTACTGACAAGTATTTCCTATTGACTTTGTAAGAACAAGGCCTACTTGTGAGAATAAAGGTTTGCAGGATCACAACCATAAACAGCTTTGCAATACTAATTGTGCTCTTTATTTTAAATTCTAGTAAATATTACAATATATACAATTTTAGTACAAAATTATGAAAAACTACAATTTTAATAAAACTGAAAATGCACCTTCCAAACATACTTAGTAGTCAGAAGGAAATAAGTGTAATCAAATAACTGTTTGGCACAACAGAAAACACAGTAATATGCTCTTTATTGTTAAGCAACCTAAGGTCCCAATCCTGAAATTGTGTCTGCCTGGAGCACCAGTGAAGTTAATGGGGTCCACCCCACAGACCCTGTTGTAGGAGCAGGGCTTGAATGCCAAATCCTGCTGAGTATTTCCATTGCAGTCAATGGGGCTACTTGCATGAGACAAGCAGTATCTGGCTATAACGGTTATACATTTTTAAGAGTTAAAGCTTGAATTCTCTTCTTTTTAATTTCCTTGGGTACTTTGCTGAAGAGTAAACAATTTACCATTATCCAATAGCACCAAAATATGCTATGCAGGGTCCACAAGTTTTCAAAATTTTATACTACCTTTTATTAATCCCCCACTATTTATTGTCATGTGGGCCATCTCCCATCTTCCAATGAAGGCCCCCTTTGCGATTGGGCTAGGCAGGCTTCCTCTTATTTCTAGCTACTTCTGTGGGTGTCCTGGCTCTTCATTGTGGCCCATGGACCAGGTTGGGAACCATTTTGCTAGAATTCCAAGGCATGTTTTCTATATACGTGTTGATTCAAGTACTGAATGGTTACAAGGACTACCAATGCAAACTCTAGGCCTAAGCATCAGAACAAGAATAGTGAAGGGAAGGATAAAAAAACCTCTAAAAATTCTGTAGGATTTGGAGTGATCATTTTGCCACTGACTTCAAAGGGAGTGGGCTCACACACCAGTTGTTTGTATATTTTCGATCAGCAGGTGGTTGTGATGTGCAACTTCTACTACCCAATATTCAGCCTAATGTATGACAAGTGCTACTACAATTCCAACTGAGAATATCTGGTTAAAAACTAAACAGATTTAATGGCTTCCCCAAAGTTCCGAAAGCCTCAAGAAAAACAACTAGTTTAGGTTATTTGGTATAGCATAGTATCAAATGTTTTCCTTTGTGGAAACAACTACTAGCTTTTCTAAAAGTCTTTAACAGTAACAATTGCATTTTGGTTTAAATACAATTCTCATGCTTCAGTTTGTTAGATTGAACCATAAAGTATGCAGATATCTGACCAAATGACCTATTCAGAATGTATTTTTTCCACACACTACTTTTTGTACAAAAAACTCAGTTTACACAACCTGTACAAGAGCAACAATCAACCAGATTAAATGCTGAATGAATTGTAGTGCAATCCTCAAAATGAAAATAGATATTCAAGTGTATGATTTCAGACGTCTAGGTCTCAGTTTATGCACAAGTATAGTGTAAGTGTAGAATTCTTCTGTTTGCGAAGTGTAAGTTTAAAAAAAGCAATTCTAATAAAAGACTAGTTAATTTTATTACATTAAAATGTATAGTAGCTAAACAAATACATTCTCCAAATATTCTTGAGTTTATTTATGCAGAAAGTTATCAAGGGCCTTATATAAAAGCCCACTGAAGTCAATAGATTTGGATCAAGCCTATAGCCACAAAGTTTCATCTCTGATATTAACTAGTGGCAGGGGGTGAATTATATGGCCTAATAGACTTTTTCTATCTCTAACTTCTGCAATCATAAATACTATACTCAATCAGCCACTGCAAGTTACATACAATAGCCAATGAGTTGTGTAGGTAAGGATGAAAAATAGTCTCATGCTAGACAAATTTGTAGAGCCATGCACTCAAGTTCCAAATTTCTGATTAAATAATGGAGTGAAAGAAACACTCCCACAACTCTTCTTTCTCCAAAGGCCTGATCCAAAGCCCACTGAAGTAAACAAAAGTCTTTCAGTTGACTTCAATAGATTTTTGGATCTTGCTCCAGGACAACAGAAGTTTTTGGATAGACCCCTACATCTGACATTCAGATGAATCCCCCAAAATGTTAAGGAAGTAAATTTTGTACCTATTTCCCACAAAACATTCACTCTTATCTTGTATGTCCATGTTCGCTTGTGTAGTAAAAAAAACAAAACAAAACTAGTCTTGCAACAAGTAGTACAAAATGAAATAAAGTCAAAGTGAATTGCAAAATACAGAGAAAGTTAAGTTATTCACTTTTCTGAAACATGACAAATTCAGGTGTTGTAATACCTAGCACTATCATGGAACTTTGCTAGGATGTTTTATTCAGGTTTTTATTAAAGTGCCCATCCATTAGCCTAGGTGCTTTTACAATGATCAAGATTTAAAATATAAAAAATAGTTAACTCATACAGTGGACGGCATGCACATCTTCAGAGAGTATTTGCCAGTCACAGTATTAATCACAGTTCCACATTGTAGCCACCAATATTCCTCTGCCTATCTTCCCCCACAAACAGTGGAGAAAAAAAAAGATGGCCTTTCAAACAGGTCCAGAAGGTTAAAAAACCCAGGCTCTAGTAGACCAGGAACAAAGACAATTCCACGTTAGCTGCAGTTTATATAGACTAGAATGTGTAACTTTCAAACATATAGGCAACCTAGCAAGACAGTTAAAATACATTTTTTCTTTTTAAAAAAGTAATTAAAATATGGCCTCTAGTTTTCAATTTATGTATTTAATAACCTTTAAGTGGGAATGTCTTGATAGTTTTTAAAATGAAAACTGTCCTCATGCAAAGTTGTCTATTTTCTATTTCTCATTTAACATCTTTTACCAAAGTCTCATTCATTGTGTGTGTGTGTGTGTGTGTGTGTGTGTGTGTGTGTGTGTGT
>NW_020664446.1:19245807-19295650 GCF_002925995.2 Terrapene triunguis
TATATATATATATATATATATATATATTTTTTTTTTTTTTTTTAAAGGTACCTTCTAGTTTTTTTCATATCTATAAAACTGCTCTAGTTTTTCTTTTTAAAGAAAAAGATTAAAGGCCTAGCATAAAAAGACTTTAGAATTCACTAAAAATTTGATATCTTGATCAGATGAAACTGACAAATTTTAAATTCAAATTGTTTGTATGCATGAAAGTTTATTCTTTAACTCACAGCAAAGATTTTATTCAGTTTGGTAAGCAGTTAGTTTATAAGCAGAACTATGGTTTTCATATGAACCATACATTTCACTGTATTAACAACTTTTACTATATTTTAGGTACCAAGACCTCTTATCTTGTTTAATATCTCGGCTCTCTGTGAGCTGAGGGGTGAAAACATTATCTAGTCTGATGAATTGCAACCTGTTTAAGGACACAACCTAGATTGGCATTTGTAGAATGTTTTTCTGGATCTTAAGTGCAAATAACTTAAATGTAACAAACATAAAACATGTTACTGCACGCCAATCCTCATAACTTTTTATTTTAAACAGTGACAAAAACCTACCACCTCCATGACTCAAACATCCCTGGCATATTATATGACAACATGCAAAGAATTTTGCCTCCATTGTCAAGTTGTTTATTGGACTTCTTGTTGGGGATGAGCAAGGTCTCCTTCAGCAAGTACGAAACATATGTTAAAAAAACTAAATGAAAGCATGTTGTCAGTCAATGTTGGTTATGTTGACCTCTTGCAAAATGGCAAGCAAAGTCATACTTATTTTTACATTTGCACCCACATATGTTGCACTGAAACGGATTTTCAAACCCATGACATCCCATGTGAATAGTATAAAGGATATTGTCTGCAAAATACATGTCACAGTGCTGGCAGTGATGCAGAAGCTGAGGATCCTGAACTGGAAGGGTTGGAGCTGGAGTACTTGGCTGACTGTTACTTATGCTAGGAGTACTAGTGTGGACGCTGCGATCACTGCTTGGACCTGCCACTGGACTGTAGTTCCTTTGACTGTGTGGGGGCCGAGGATCTGGGCTAGTAGGAGATGAACTTTGAGGAATATTTGTTGACACAGATGAAACTACTGCTGGTGCAGCAGGCTGCTGTATTATAAAAGGCTTTTCATCTTGGCATGGTACAACATCAGGAGATGCTGGGTTTTGGTTTTCAGGTGGCAAGCTAGACAACTGTCCTGCTAATGTTGATAGCTGATTTAATGGATTGTCTATCTTAAGGTCTTGTGGATCTCTCGGCAGGCCACCAGTCTGTGTTGTTTTTGTCATGCTTTCATATGCTTCAGTCTGAATATTTGGGATTTCATGGGTGAAATCATTAAGGTAGTCTGGTTTCTGAACCACCATGGAAGGCGGGCTCAAATTAATTAATGATCTTCTGCTGTATCCCAGATTGCTGGTCTTCTTCTGCAAAACCCCCCACATTTTCTTGCTGCTTAGGGAAGACCTAGTACCTTTTATAGGTACCATTTTATGCTTGCGTCTACGATGATGAGACAGGTTACTTCTGTCACTGCAGCGGAAGGAACACAATTCGCATTTATATGGTTTTTCACCAGTATGTGATCGCATGTGCGCTTCCAGATGACGTTCATAGGCTGATGCAAATGGACATAGATGGCATCTGTGTGGCTTTTCACCTGAAAGAGAGAAAATTATAGTGTAACGATTTATGTATATATGCGCAAAGCGGCCTAACAGAACATGAAAGAGAGTGAATGGTTGTGGGGGCTACTAATTGAATAGAGCATTTCACTTTTTAATCAACAGTTCAAATCCAGTCCAACTCACTGCTAATGGAAGGTTGCAAGGTGTCATAAGTGTTTTCAGTAGGCAAGTGTAAACATTAGAAAAGCCACCACTATTACTACAATTGGCACTAACTGAGACCCTGGTTGGCATGGTGCCAAGATATGAATGGTATGTAGTCTGAATAATACTCTCACGCCTCTAGAGGTGCTTTGTCCAAAATGTGTTTGAGGTATATAGGCAAGACAGCATGGCAAAGCTTGTTCAGTTACCTGCCATAGCTTTATTTGTTTTATGAATAACTATGCTTCAGACTGAAGTTTGCAGTGTTATCAGTCTGCCTTTTTGCAAACACCCAGATGGCTTTCAAATTTAAGAAAAATATAAGGACAGGTTTTTAGGACCCTCTGGTTAATTTAAAAAAAATAAAATAAAAAAAGGTAAACTATGCCCCCGGAGAACTAAGTGCTGTGTCATGGAGATGCAATTCTTGAGACACCCCTAACATCCAGCTCCCACCATCATGGAGCGGAACTGCACTGGTTACACTGTCTGGGGAGGTTCTGTATTCAGGAGGTTGGAGATAGATTTTGGTTTTTTAATGATGCCACCTGAGCTGTGGTAGAATACCAGGTATCATTTAGGCTCTATCCTCACTAATGCATTTAAAGTGTTTGAACAACACTTTTCAAACACGATTACAGGAAACACATTCATAACAGTACAGTCGGCGCCTATGATCTTCCTTTAAGATAGAGAGATCCTTCAGAGTTGTTTAGAGGAAGCCTATTCATTTGATCCAGAATGTTTTAAAAGCCCAAAGGTTTTAGTGCTTTGTGTCCTGGGAATTGAAACTCCAGATTTATGCTGGTAAAGAGGCTTAATGCCCTGCTGATGCTACTGATATCGCCAACTTCATAACCAGAATTATAGACCAGCTTCCATGCAGATGCTGCTCCATTAATTCTTCTACAAAAAGGGTATAACAGACTCCAGGGTATAACAGGTCTGACCTCTCTCCTTGGCACTGGGGAGAACAGCCTTACCCTTCTCTCTAAAGAAGTTTCCACCACATAGCAGGTTCCCAAACTGACTTCCAAAAGGAGTTACGTGTCTGCAGGCATCTACCGTTGATCTCGCATTGATACAAGATTGTAGGATGCATGCATCTGCTGTTGAGCTGTCAAACCCTCCCAGATGAGAATTTTTATGTTCATGTTTCTCCCAGGGGATATTTAGTTGGTTTTCTGCCAGAGTTCAAACCAGTATTTGCTCAAGCAGGACTGGTAGATCCTGATATAGAAAAACTGGGAAACTTTCCAGTGACAGGCATCTTATTGCTTAGACTCACAATTGAGTGTCTCAAGCTGTGATACTTTCTTCTAGCCAGACCTGCCTATACCACCAGCTTCAGAAGAGCAGCAGCAGCCCTTGATGCAAGGTACTTTTGTACTATCTTTTCAGAGGTTGGCATGTGTCCGCCAACTGGGGCTTGATATCTCTGTAATAAGCATACAATTTATACCAAGATTAAGCAAACAATCATATAAAGACAGGAGGGGACACTGAGTACTGGAACGCCACCCCTGAAAGGTAATTTAAACAGCTTTAAAGTAAGAGTTAGGGGAGGTTCCACTATGAAATGGAAGCATGGTGGAAGGGAGAGGGGCTCTATTAGAACTTGTACTTTTTGGAGAATAGATTTTTCAGTTTACTAACTGATCTTCAATGTTCAAAAATGCCTTCATTATAATTTTAGCCACTGTGCTTTTCTTGTGTAATTGGCCTACAGGCAGATATTTCAACATTATCTCCTAGTAATAAAATATAATTTCATGTACTAGTGTAAGCATAATATTTACTCAGTTTCTTGGTTTATAATTAGTTTGTGATCGAGACCCTCACAATAAAAAGAGCTATTCTCTAAGATTCAAAATCCTGCCAACATTTACGCATATGCTAAAACTTTACCACCAGGCCTAGTCCCATTGAAATCAATGCAACAACTCATGATAGTAAAGCTAAGCACACACATAAGTGCTTATAAGATTGGGGCCTAAACAAGTATTATGAAAATACAGTATCTCACCTTTTAAAAACTTAAAGAAAAATCTTTAAAAACCCCCACAGACTTAACTTTCCTCAATTGTAAGCAGTCATCACTACGACACTGCTTGAAGATACATGCACACATCTGCAAAGCCTATGAGTGAGTTAGTTCCATATACACTGAGCATAGAATACAAAGGTACTGAAACGCTGCCCCACAGCAAAGTACTTGTAGAATCCTTCATACCTGTGTGAATTCTGATATGCTCTATAAGCCGTGCTGTTCCTTTGCTGGCATAGTTGCAATATCGACACTTCAGCTTTCCATCAAATGTCCTTTCAAACCCATCCACTAACATTCCTGAGTTTTCATCCAGTGAAACTTCAACAGAAGGATGATCTAGTCCATTCTGATCACCATCTGCCCCAGCTATAAACAGTAAATGCAGTAGAGATTCTGACTGAGAATCACTGGGTTGTTGCTTTGTTACAGTGACACTAGTCCAAACTTGTTAGCTCCTTATTCCCTTAGCCCCCACACAAAAATAAAGTAATGAGAAATAAGTTTTGATGAAAAAGATGTTTTTTAGAAGACTTCCCCCCAAAAGGTTCTACAGCTTTACAGACTAGTAGAGTAGCCTTCATAATAAGCATGTTAAAATGCAAACATCAGCACAGTCATCCCCCCAAAAAACTAGAATACTTGACAGCACTGAAGAGAGCCTACCTCCCTGAAGGGCATCTGCTTCATTGTCCCCACTAACAGATCCAGAAATCATATTTACATGGTGTGTCTGTTGAGTAAGATATTCCTGAAAATCTTTTACGAAATCCAGAGGCTCCGGTTTCTTTTCACCCATATTCACACTTGGAGTTTACAATAACTTGTGCCTAGAAAAATCAATCAGAATCAGAGCACATTTCACTGAATTTGAAACAAAAGAATTCACAATTACAGAAACCAATGTAAATCAAAGATTACATCCCTATAGTCTTGTTAAATAAAATGCATATGGTCAAAAGTAAAATACACATGAACAGACAATCATAAGAATATTGTTGAAATCTTTACAGCAGCTCAATGCTATTTAAAGTTTTCAGATAGTCACAGTTGGGAAGATGGTTCTCAGCAACAGTATTATAAATACTTTTTAAATTTTAATAAAAGGATTAATAAAAGTCAAAGTTTAGTTGACTATGCGGACACGAGAATAAAACTCAATCTAACCTTACCATTCAGTTCGGAAATATTTATTAAATAATCTTTACAAAGGTTTAGATTCAAAGAGAACATTTTTTGAAATTCCAGATTTCTTAAATGCTGAGATTTGAAATCTTAGCATGGAAGGAAATTTATTGTAAAGAAGAGACAATTTTATACTGTAATTGTTCTGTAACTTAGAATTTTATGTTCAGAAATAATATTGCTCATGGACTTAAAGTTAGGCACATGCACAGTTATGATTCATGAAATAATGAACCATAACTATGCATCACAGTACATTCAAGATTGTCAAGAATGTTAATTACCATCTGGTAAGGAAAGTTATTTTTATTTATTCAAGTTTCAAATCAGCAACTGAGGGGAACAGATTTCAGAGGATGAGAAATTCCAAGTTTTCAAGCATCAAATTCGGTCTTCAAAGCAATGCATTTTTGATGCATATTTTGAGTTAGTGCTATAAAATCGTATAAATTATAGCAGGAACTCATTCATTAAAAAGAGTTAATTACAAAACAACATTTAATCTTAAAATCACTGAGATTTCAAAGTGGTACTGATACTATTACAGTACCATCACTTTCTCAAAGTTTCAAATAACTTGGATACATTTTACTTTTTTTTGGTAAAGAAACCCATTTTACTTTTTTGTAAAGAAACCCATTTCACATCCAATTATAAAGCTCATGCCTCTTACCAACAATATGAATTGAAGTAAGTGACTCTACCAATCTACTCATCTGTAAATTGGACATAAAAACCCTACCTACATTAGTGGTTTTATGAGACTAAAGAGAACTGATTATTTTACTGCATTAGATAACCAAAAAATTCATTTAATGTATATTAAAGAAATTAAGTCTATATGTAAAAATACTTGAAAAGACTTGAAAAATCTTCACTGTCATGAACTGAGCAGCTTGGCGATGCCTGAGGCTACCATTTTATTGATTATTCCAGTAGGAAACAGAGCTGAATGACGCATATCACGACAGGAAAATCAGAGCTGCAGCCAGACACAAGAATACAGCAGGAGATTTCTCCAGCTATTTTTAGCTAAGTTCTTTAGTTTTTCCTTGGGTTTTTGTTTTTTAAAGGTCTACGTGAATTGTACCTGAATTTCAGTTTCCTGCTAAGTAGCAAACATAGTCCAACCTGTACTCCCAGTAGGTCAGACAGAAAGCAAGGGAGCACAGCTGCCCCACTTTCCCTGGAACAAAAGATAAATAAAAAAATTAGTC
Source organism: Terrapene triunguis (assembly GCF_002925995.2). Taxonomy (NCBI): domain Eukaryota; kingdom Metazoa; phylum Chordata; order Testudines; family Emydidae; genus Terrapene; species Terrapene triunguis. Next base: position 19,252,103 of record NW_020664446.1, read on the forward strand.
TGTCAAACTTATGTTTTCTGATTTCTTAATCAAATCTTTTTTGGCTTCTTGCTTAACCTTCAGAAGAGAGGCTCAAATAAACTGCAACAAATAAAATTCATAGCAGTAGTTCAATTATTTCATTACATGAACTACATTTCCAGGAGGAGATCCTTTCATGGACCCCAGCCACTCCTCATCCATCAAGCTGTATGGAGCTCTCAAATATTTCATTCTGCAGACAACTAGTAGTGATCCACAGAACTAGGGAACCACTTTTCTGTAGGACAGGCAACTGGAAAACACACTCTGTAATAGTGTTGATTAGTAGTTATGGGAAGAAGGCTTGCAGGGGCAGTGCTGCATAATTCTGTGCTCCCAGCCACAGAATTTGAGTTTAATATTTTGTATAAGACATGGGGTTTTGTTAGACTATATTATCTTTCAATAAAAAAAAAAAAAATCACCATTTGTCACTCTTTTCCAATATCACCATTGTAAATGACCAGACTTTCCTAGAACTTTGACTTGCAATGAGTTTAAGATGGAAGATAAGATTCAGTCTGAAAAGGGGACAGTTTCAATCAGACATTTCAATTGCTGCAAATTATCACAGAAATCATTAATATCTACATTTTCAATTGGCAAATCCTTTCATTTTACAGAGTGACCAGAGTTTCATTAGATGATCTGCAGGTGTCCAGTACCAAACTCCAGATCACTACTAGGCATTTACATAGTGCTTTGCATTTTCAATGTGCTTCACTAACACCAGGTTAAATAACTTGTTAAAGTCACCTAAGAGGCCTAATTCAGCACATAGCACTAGTTACTGGAATACTGGTTTTCTGCAGACTATCTTTAGAGAGATGTCTATATGAACCTTTCTTTCACAATTATACTTTGTATTAAACTATAGTATTAGTGCAACATGGTACTGTACTGCTGATCCCAGTTTTATACACCAGTTAAGTCCCTTGCTACTCGTATAGTAACAGCTGGAAACTTTTCAGTGTCAACACGCTAAGCTCCTAGAATAGGGAGTGTCTCCTATACCAATTTACTACAGTGGTATGCAACCTGTGGTCCTTGAGGGCAACTGTACTAAGAAAATTTCTATTAAAATACAAATTGAAAATCTGTTCTCTAGGAAGCCCTTCCAGAACAGAAGTGTTTGAACAAAACCCACCACTTCAGGAATCAGTAGTAGGCTCCACCCCCAACTGCTGAAATACAAAGGCAGAAAACCACTCTGGTAGTATATCCCCCATACATACAGAGATAATTTTAATAAAATATGTAAAGTCCCACAGTCTACAGTGAGAAACAAAATCAAGACATTCCTCGTACTCCAAACTGTATAACAATTATACTTTCTAACAACTGTCACACTAAAACCACCTGAAGGTAAAACCACAACAAAATCAAATTGATGGGCAAGGAAGATCCCCAGGTACCCTTGGTTTGCAAATAAGTCAAAGGGGTTTCCCTACTTGACATCTTTTTTCATTCGTTAAACATGATTTCTCCATTTTCCTTTCTCCCTTGCTCCACACAAGCCAACATTCCAATGGGTTATTTATTTCCTTGTTTATCAACATTGATTATTGGTATCAATTGTGTCTAAATAATTCTTGGAATGGGGTTAACCAGTGGAGGTTTCTTAAATAGGCTTTATTTGATATTTTTGGAATCTGATACAGCAGCTGAAATTCAGCCCTGGAGTAAGTAGGTGCTGTTGTGACAATTGGGCCTACAAATTTACCCAAAATGTGAGCTCAATGGTAAAAAGTATGTATACATTAATAAAATGTTACAGTAATCTGTAACAACAAAGGTTGATGGATAAAAGTCCAAATGGAAGACAGAATAACTGAATTAGTCTAAATAAAAAGGCCAAGTTGGTATGACTCAAGGACTGTTAAAATTACACTTGTTAAAAACAGGAGATGTGGAGCCAGAAGTTAATAAACCAAGATTGGTATGTCGAATATTAGGCCCAATTGGTGGACAAAATAATGAGGGGATGGGCTATTCCCTTTTTGGGTCCTTAAAAGAAAGATTTTGTGGAGAAAGTATGAAAACAAAAAGGACATATGGAGAGAACAGATAGAGGCTACTGGGGCGAGTGTCAATATCATGGTTGCCAAACCCCAGTTTCCTGGGATCCTCAGCCTTCATCATCCTGATCCTGAGAGGTGTCCTGACCAGAACAGGCCAGAGAGAGGAGCCCAGATGACATCGCCACCCCACCATCTCCAGCTGAATCCCAAACATCACCTGGGATGATAGTTATTACCATCTTTGATACCATGTAAGAGACTGTCAAACAAGGGGGCTTTTCCTTCTAAGACTGGACTTTAAAAAACAACAGCTGCAACACCATCTCCAGCCCATCTCAACTAACTACTTCTCTTTTCCCCAAAACGACAGTTATTACCATCTTTTGATACCATCTAAGACACTAACAACAGGGGGTTTCTCCTTTTAAAAACACTCTCCTAAAGGGAAAGGGAACAAAAAATACTGTTACAATGAAAGCCTTATTTAATACTTTGCATTTCAAAGGTTTTAATTATTTTTCATTCTTTTCTGTATCTTTAATAAAAGGTTAAAAAGATTTTTAATTATGTGTTTGCCCTGGTGCTAAGCAGGCTGAGATCTCTGTATATCAAGCTCCAGGCCTTGCATAACTCTGTTTAATATTAGACAATGACTGGGTTGTGTCACCACCTTTAGATCATTTATTCCATCTAAATTAATACAACAGTGCCACTCTATTGGCTTCCAAGGAGTGGTGCCCTTTTGTGGCAGGGCTGAATATGGTCCACTATCCTCTCTTCTAATCACTGTAAGTTAACTCTGAGCAATCCTTTTTGCCTATCCTCTTTCAGATGTCATCAGCTTCCTCTAGGTTTAATTTAACTTGTGTTCCGTTTGGTGGTGGCTCCTGCAGTAAGACAAAGATACCAGCTCATACATTAAAAGGGGGGAGGGGGAAGAAAGTCTCACCAAGTTATAACTTTAAAGCATGTCAAATATAGGGATTAAACCAGTGGTGCACAAACTGGGGGGTGCCAGAGGTTCGGAAGGGGGAGGGGAAGAGATGGGGGGAGGGTGAAGAAACTTCAGACTTTCACCCTTTTTTAAAAAACCATACAAATAAAAGCACAGGTTGGCTTATTTTCAACAATTTAAGTTTCATAACTACAGTAGGCCTACGATGCCTTTAAAATTAATTTTGATTCTCTAATTTTAAAACTCATTTAATGATTAATAATTGATATTAAAAGACATAAACCAGCAACATATAAAATAATAGTTGAGCGCCTGGGACCTCTCAAGTGAGTCAGATGCTATAACACTAAACCAAATGAATGAACAGTCATCTCTATTTTTCCCCTCCACCTTCTGGCATGAAAAACAGTTTCAGATCACAAGTATTGGAGGAAGGGTGACAAATTCTGTGAATGGTGAGGGGGGCTGTGACTGGAAAAGTTTGCGCACCACTAGATTAACCGTTCAACAATGAATATTAGAAAATTGAGTTTTGGGATGGCTCAACAGGAATCAACATTAAAAAGAACTATATTTTCACCAAAGAGTCTGTAGTGATACTCTTTACTTCAAGGGGATACTCTTTACTTCAAGGGAGAAATTGATTCATGTGGTAATTTATACAGTAACATTTCAGTCTGAAAAATTCTCACAGACGAATGAATACTGAAAAGTGGAACTGGGGAAAGACAGAAGACATGATTTAGTGGTCTGCCCATCATGTTTAAATTAACTCCAGTCTCTGGTACTATAGTTTTGAATTTCAGAAGCCCTTCTGATTAACGTAAATTCCCAATAGGATCTAAGAACTAACTCAAACCTCACCATTTTCTGTTTCACGTGCAAGGAACATTTCTGTGACCTTGCTTAAATTAACAAATAGCATATCATGCATTTAAAAAAAAATATTCACAAAATCCTAGAGAGAGGAGAGAGAGAAAAACCCCCCCACAAGTGACAGATACTAGTCATATCACATACTAAAGTTGCTCATGACACGGCTATGGGTACCTGAACAGAATAAATTAAACTATATATTTTAGTGTATAATTTTTGGATGACACCTCAAACTACTCATATGAAATTCTACTCATGTGGGGAATATAATTTTTTTAAATGCACCACCAAGCATCATTGAAAATGGAGGAGTAATAGATTTTGTACCTTAACTAGTAAGTTTTCATGATAATTTTGACAGGCTGTATACAATAATCTAAGATTCTGCCTACTACAAGTGTCACAGAGAATTATATAACACATTCTTTAAGAACAGGGGGTTTGTTTAATTCATTGCTCTTGGGCAAAATTTTCCATCCTATACTTCACTGTTGTGTAGAGTGCTGGGCACTGGTTGTCTGCCTGGGTACTCCCATTCACCCCAAAGCTAGCTGCAATTCAGCAGTGCTGTATTCATATATTCTATAAAATGCTATAGAATGCTTTAATATGAAAGCCTTATGTAAAATATTACTGAAGTCTTCTACAGTTCTCTTGAAGAAAAAATTCACACACAAGCACTCCTGAGCCCTCTGGTTTGCTCCTACACTTCAGATACCATGGCTCTGAAATAGCTGTGACACAGACAAGCAGTTTGAAACCTTTGACAGCAAGCAAACATACATATTAAGTGTCACATTTTTCCTCAAGGAAGTCTCAAAAGTCTCTCTGAAACCACTGACTTGGTATCTCAGAATGAAGGGATTATTTCATAAAGGGAAGAACCAAAGACCTCTGAACCTCCGTAACTGTCATTTGACTTGTTCTATTACTTTCTGCCGGGGGGGGGGGGGGGGGGGGGGGGGGAGGGAGAAGAATCAGGATCTAAAGCAGTCCCGCATAATGCTCAAGGTTTTAAACAGTTAATTCCTCACAAAAAGTTACTAACAACTTTTCAAAGAGCTCCCACCTGGCACTCTTCAAAGTCTATGACACAAATGAGTCTTCATACAAAGGCCAAGAACCAGACTCTCCACACCCCATTCAGAGCACTGCTTCCCACACCAATTGCCTGGTAGGAGCCAAACATGGGAGGAAAACAACACTACCACTGCAGAATTCTGTTAAGCAAATTGCGCCTGATCTAAAGAAAACTTATAGCAGATACATATCCATTCCCAAGGGTGTGCTATGAGCTCCAGGCTAGAGAAAGCACTTCCTCGAGACTGTTCTCTCACACCCATCTCACATTCAATACCCCTGGTTTGTGTCTGTTTAAGTTTTGTTAAAAATTAGACCACCACGTTTGGAACCGCGCCAGGTGCATCTGTCGGCTATCCGCCCTTGCCATCTGTCTCCCGTGTGGAGCGGTGCAAGAGAAAGAAACGGCCACCCCATTTCTAGAGAAGGGAGAAACCCTCGTGGGCATCCCTCCTTAAGTCTGGGAGCGAGTGGCCCCCTCATCCGCCTGGGGCGAGGCAGACATCCCACCCACTCACCTGGGAGCCAGACAGAGGGCAAGGAAAGTCCCCCACTCACCTGGAGGGAGAAGAGAAGACCCACTGCCCCCCAGGGTCCACCTCTGCAGGGCGGGGAGGTGTCACTGCTTCCGCCCTCGGCCCCAGCCCCACTGCAGCCTCCTGCTCCCCGATGACAGGGCCTCGGCCCTGGGTGGAGAAGACAAGGGGGCTAGTCACAGGCGACGGCGGCCCCTGGGGGATGAGGGCACTGGGCGGCTCTCACCCACCCCCATAGCCCGGCTCCTGAGCTACGGGGCGGGAGCATCACTCACCTCCCCTGCACCCCACCGCTCCCAACACCCACCGCAGCCGCCATGTTTGTTGTGAGTGTCTCCCGTAGTAGTAGCCCCGCCCGCCCCGTTCCTCCCACCTCGCGAGACTCGCGCGCGCCGCGTGCAGGCGCAGTCCGCGCACTTTGGCCGTGGCGCTGGGCAGTAGCTGCTGCGAGCCCGAGCCGCGGAGGGGTTCGCCGCGGGCGAAGGGGAGTCGGCAGCCGCAGCAGCGAACATGGTGGCAGCGGCGCTGTGGCGGAGCTGCGCGAAGGTGAATCGTGAACCTGAAGGGGTCGGGCTGCCTCTGCCCCGCTCGCCTCGGGGGCCGGGAGACCCCTTCACCAAGGAGGCGCTTCGGGGTGCGGGGGTCGCGCCCCTCTGCCCCGAGCCTGTCCGCGCCCGGAGTAGGGGTGTCAACTTTGTGGGCACAAACCCCCAACTCTAGCCCCGCCCCTTCCCTGCGGCCCCGCCCCCTGCTCACTACATTCCCCCTCCCTCCCTTTCACTGGGCTGGGGTGTGGGAGCGGTTGAGGGCTCTAAATGGGGGTGGGGCCAGACATGAGGGGTTCAGGCTGTGGGAGGGGACTCTGGGCTGGGGATGAGGGGCTTGGGGTACAGGAAGGGGATCCAGGCTGGGGGATGGGGTTGAAGGATTCTAGATGTGGGAGGGGGCTGCAGATTAAGTCAGGGGGTTGGGCTATGGGAGGGGTGATGGCTCTGGGCTGGGGCCAGGGATGAAGGGTTTGGGGTGCAGGAGGGGGGTGAGGGCTCTGTGATGGGGCCGGGGATGAGGGGTTCAAGGTGTGGGAGGGGGCTCTGGGCTGGGGTAGGGGGGGTGCAGGCTCTGGGATTCAGAAGGGGGCTCTGAGGTTGGGGTGCAGGAGGTGGTGTGGGCTCTGGGCCGGGGATGAGGGGTTTGGTGTGAAGGAGGGAGTTCAGGGCTGGGGCAGCGGGGTTGGGCCTACCTAAGCAGGTTGCCTGTCTATCCTGGCAGGGCTTTGGAGCTGTGCTCCCGCTCCGCTCCAGGCAAAAACCTGCAGCTCCACTGCTCCAGAGCTGCTCCGGGCTCCGCTCCAAAGCCCTGTATAATCCTGGGGCACTGTGCTGTGCCCCGGAAGCGGCCAGCAGGTCCGGCTCCTAGGCGGGGGCAGCAGGCTCTGTGATGCGCGGCACCGCCCCCTTCCGCTCCCATTTGCTGAGAACCGGCCAATGGGAGTGCAGAGTTGGTGCTTGGGGTGGGGGCAGTGCGCGGAGCCCTGTGACCCCCTCGCCTAAGAGCTGGACCTGCTGGCCGCTTCCGAGGCGCAGCGCGGTGCCCTAGCACTAGCCTGCCTAGGCTCCGTAGCACTGCCGACCAGACTTTTAATGGCCCGGTTGACGGTGCTGACTGGAGCCTCTAGGGTCCCTTTTCGACTGGGTGTTCCGGTCGAAAACGACACCTGGTCACCCTAGCTTCATTAATGGTTAAAGAGTTTAACTTTCAATCCTGCTAATAAAGCGAGCCTGGAACACACGTAGCATGCTATCATTAATCTAGTGTTCCATAGGAACGTTAATAAGTAAAGAAATATTTATATGTTATGGGCATTCTCGAACATTCTTCAGATTTTAATAACTCCATCAACATTTGAAACTAAAATCTGTTATTTTCCAAAAGAAACATTATTAGAATGTTGCAGCTATTTTTTAAAAAAATCTTTGAATGCTAAAGAATTCATATTTCTCCAAATAGCCTTAACTAATTTATGTTGTAATTATCTCCCGTCCTCTACTTACCCACCAACAATTTCTTTGCATCCGTCTATGATGCTGTCAAAATACCATATCTTATGCACACTTTCTATATGGACTACAGTCCTTTGACTACCATATTGTAAATGTAAACCTACAAACTACTTCAGAGCCATGATAGAGGCTGTATGCACAACCCATTCTTTGCTTCAGCTACCTGTTAACATTTAGCTGGCTGTTAATGTCAATTTTTTCCACTTACATTCCACAGACACTATTTCAAATGCACCACTCCATTATATAAAAAAGAACTCAGTGTACCTCCCCTACCCTCCAGCAGCTAGATCACCACTGCCCCCTACTGATACTCACACCTTCTTATCAACTGTTTGAAATGGGCCACCCTGATTACATTGGCCTCATTACCATTACAAAAGTGATTTTTCCTCCCTTGGTATTCTACTGTTGAGAATAGCCCACTTCCACCTTAATTGAATGGGCTCGTTAGCACTGACCCCCCACTTGGTAAGGCAACTCCCATCTTTTCATGTACTGTGTATTTATACCTGCCTACTGTATTTTCCACTCCATGCATCTGATGAAGTGTGTTTTATAAGCTTTCATGGGCTGCCCAAATACATTTATTAGTCTCTAAGGTGCCACAAGTACTCCTTGTTGTTTTTGCTGATACAGACTAACGTGGCTACCACGCTGAAAGATAAGAATGTTTGCAGAACCTTTACTGTGAATTTCCTAATTTCAGCTCTTGGTGCTGTATGGCTTTTTGACATTTAAAAATAATCAGTCAGTTAAGGCTTATTGACAGTTGGCAGTCTGCTGCTTATCGTCATTTTCATTGCACCAACTCTGGGATTTAAAATCATTAAATAGAAACATGTTTTTATATCATTGCATCTTCTCTGAAGTGCGTACTCACTCTTAAAGTTATAAAATGTTAGATTACAGTTTATTTTGACAAGTTCCTCTATGATATCACAGTTGTGCCATAAGTTCTAAAATTATTTTAGTCACGTGTTTAATAATATAATATGCATTGTAGCTGAATGATTTGGACACTGGGGCTGCAGAACACTTAGGAACAAGAACAAAAATAAAATAAAAATAGAGTATTTGTACAACAGTCCATGTAGTTGCTAGCATTACTAGTTGATTGGTCTCAAGGCGAAGACACACTGAAAATAGTGAATAGGACTATTAATGTAAAGAAACTTATTAGAATTTAATACAATTATGTTTTGAATGGAGATAAAATCTATTAAAATGTACAGCTATTAATGTGAACATTCCAGCAAGCTTCTAATATTTGCAGTACTAAAAACAGATTCTAGCTGGTAGCTGCAATTCTCAAAACTATTCTCATTTTAAAAACATTAATATTTTTGAATCGTTGTCAAAATAACAATATATTTACCAAGAGATAGAAAACTGACAGGAGAAGAAAGTATTTTTTTAGGATTGATAGACACAGGTTGAAAGGAAATCAAATTGGTCGAGCCCCTTTGCTCCAAGTGCTCAAAAACTTGAAATTAGTAGCACTGAAAATAATGAATTATATGTAATTGTATTTCCTTTTCAGTTACTGAATAGAGAATAAAAACGGTGGGTGAAAATGTATATTCCTGTTTATAAATACTTGAACAATGTTTTCTGTGCATCAAAATTAGTTTTTATAACTTTATTATTATTTGTCAACAGCTAAGAAGAAACATGCCAATCTACTTGGCTTCTTGGAAGGCTCCTCCTAGTGTCTTTAAATCATCCAAATCAGAAGCTATGGTAAACCCAGCCAATGAGGGGGTAGTGTGTGCTCCCCTTGACACACTTACAGAAGAAGAAATAATGATGAAAGAAATGGGTAATTTGCTGTTCAAACTCTTAAAATGGAGCCATTTATGACTAGATGTCATCAAAAATTCAGTGTTAAATATTAGTAAAATATTGCTTTTTATTCCTTATTCATAGCTAAATTTTGAGACCAGTGTGTTGATCCAAGTTTATGTGAAAACTTGATTTCAAATTCTGTTTAGGTCATAAGTGACTCAGGTGACTAGCCTTTGCCACAATTTCTGCTCTGCTATTTTTAGCATGCTAGTTCAAGCAAAGCTAATGTGAGTCTATCTACCATGTTAGAAATCACACCTCCCAGTTGTAGTGTAGATATCTGTAAGGGTAGAGTACTAGTATGTATACAGGGCACACTGCAGGAATAAAAATCAATAGAGATGAGACCAAGGTACGACTCTGGAAGTTATGTGGGGTTCAGGCTTTAACACCTGACCATGCTTTTGAATGTAATATTGTAAGGAAAGTGATGCTTTTCAGATTTGACAACTTGCATCAAGCCCTTACAAAGGATCCTGTAAGAGCAGAGGTGGGCAAACTACGGCTCGTGGGACCCTCCTGCCCAGCCCCTCCCCTGCTGTTCCCCCCTCCCCCGCAGCCTCAGCTCACTCCGCCGCCAGTGCAATGCTCTGTGCTACGCGGTGGCGATGGCGTTGCTGGCTCCAGCCGGGCGGTGCGGCTGTAGTGCCGCCAGCCACAAGTGCTCCAGGCAGCGCGCTAAGTGGAGCAGGGAGCGGGGGGGAGGGGGGAAGGGGGAAGGGGATTGGATGGAGGGCAGGGGAGTTTGGGGGGGTGGTCAGGGGGCGGGGCGGTCAGAGGGTGGGGAATGGGGGCAGGGATCCCAGAGGGGCAGTCAGAAAGGAGCGGGGGTTGGATGGGGTGGCGGGGGGCAGTCGGCGCAGGGGTTCCGGGGGTAGTCAGGGGACAGGGAGAAGGGATGGTTGGATGGGGCAGAGGTCCCGGGGGGGCAGTCAGGAATGAGAGCGGGGGTTGGATGGGGTGGCAGGGGGCAGGCAGGGGCAGGGGTTCTGGGGGCTGTCAGGGAACGGGGGTTGTTGGATGAGGCAGGAGTCCCGGGGGGGTGGGCCATGACCCCTCCCCTAACCGGCCCTCCCTACAATTTCCGAAACCCGATGCGGCCCTCAGGCCAAAAAGTTTGCCCACCCCGTATAAGAGTCTGCGTCACCAAATTCATTCTCAAACTTCATGGCTTGTTATGATTATCATGGAACAAGATAACAACTGTTATGTGTGGTGTTAGTGTGTTGGGGCATCACACAGAGGGCGGTGTTAAAAATTGCACTTCAGGGATTATTTGTACCTTGACTCTATAGTTCATTATTTTCGGAGTATTGAGCATAGTGAACTCAACATCCTGGAAGGTCACGAGGCACCACTGAGCAATCTGAACTTTGTGTTAAGTTTTTGAGCAGTTTTTGTTTGTTTGGTTTGTTTTTTGGGGAGGTTCTAAAATGATTTCTCATTACCCTCTTGTCCAAAGCCCAGTTTTCCCTCTTCACTGCCACTGGCTCCTTGGAAATGGTTTCCTTGGCCGCAGAGGGCACTGGATGCATGTTAGTCCCTGAACTGTCCATGATCATCTCATCCCCCATCTCTCTGTCCAGAACAACCTGATTCTCCCTTGTCAGCCCTCCGTCCTATGGAATGGCAGGGCTAAGCAGTGGCCCCACAGATTGAGGACTAGGCAGAGCGTACAGGAGCAGTGCAGGGATCACTATGGAGTCATTGGGGCTTGTTTTCAAAGGGGGACAGAAATTGGGGCAATGGTTGGTGGAGGCTTGAGGGCAGAGCGAAAGTTGCCCCCAAGCTGTGATATGGATAACTATCCACTAGGAATTGGATCAAAGTAGTTGTAATTGGGCCATGGCCTGATCAGCTTGAGAGAGTAAATAGAAGAACTAGATTAAGCAAAAAAACTTTTTCCAGTTTATCATTTACAGAGTTCTTATTCAACCAAAATAATACACACCAGCAAGGTATCTGGCCACATTCACTGAAAGCATTTTTAAGTCTGTAAACTCTTTTTTAAAAACAAACAAACACCCTAATATGAATACCAGACAAACTAAACAGGAGAGCTCTTATGTCTCCAGGGGTTTCTGACCTGACTTCTGGTCAGCAAAGTGCTCTTGCATGCGAACTCTCAGAAATTTAAAAAGGGTCTGAGATGTAAATAGGCAATGCCCACTTACATCAGCACAGGGACTTGCATCTAGCTAAAACTATTAAAACCTCTTGCTGGGAATTAACCCAAAACACCCATATTGCTCTCTGGAACACTTGATCTTCCTTCCTGGGACACCACTGGGTTAGGGTGTTGCATATCTGTGGGATCTCCCTGTATTGGGATACGTATACCTTGATACAAATACTAAATCGCTGACTCTGATATTATTTAAAGAATTGGCTAGAATACTTATGTCCTTTCTTTTTTTTTCATTATAGTGAAAAAATTTGCTCAAGACCGAATTGCACCTTTGGTAAAAACAATGGATGCAAATGCGGAAATGGATGAATCTGTACTGCAAGGACTATTTGAACAAGGGGTCTGCATATTTTATTACTTTAATTCAAGGGTTACATTATTATTAAATGTTACTGCCAGTTGTGCAACTTTTTTTTATTTTAGATTAAGTAGTTTGAATGGATGTTAGTCTTTTCTGTTTTCAACCCTAAATTGATGTTTAGTGAGAAATTACAGTTAGAAAAGTTTAAATGTTGTGTTTCATTCTGACATTTAAATTCTAACAAAACAAGATCAGAGTGGTCATGGTGATGAATCGCATATGTATTGATAGCTCTGTATTTTGTTTTTTGTATGAGTAAATAACCCTATCTTGACCCCTATGCAGTGATTATCAGCTTGTTAATTTATTGTAGGCATTGCAGAGGGATCTGAAGAGATTTTACATTCTCTGACTTGCACAAAAGTATTTTAATTGCTTATTACTTGTAAGTAATTTTTTTTCCAGTAGTGAAAATATTTTAAAATCTTGTCAGCCTAAATTACTGCCTGTGATAATCTCCCCAGAACAGTTGTATTTACATTCTCTCCCTTTTAGCTAATGAGTATTGAGCTTGGACCAGAGTATGGAGGAACTGGATCTTCATTTTTTTCTACCATACTGGTGGTAGAGGAATTAGCCAAGGTTGACCCAGCTGTAGCTCTTCTGTGTGAACTCCAGAACACAATTACTAATAAATTGTTTATTACATATGGAACAGAAGAACAAAAGAGAACTTATTTGCCCAGACTGGCTAAAGATTTGGTGAGTTAAGTATGTCCTTTACTAAATTACATAAAATTTTATATGATTTCATAATGTTAGTGTCCATTTAGGGAATTAAATTATGCATTGCATTCTAAGGCAATATCTTCATATGCAAACATTGGAATGCTGATTGAGAACTGAAATCTGTCATTCCATGTACACAGATATATCCCCTTCATCTGGGGGGTGAAGGGGAAAAATGAAAAGTCTGTTGCACGTTTTTCAGTAATTTGGGGCTGATTCTGCAGTCCTTTTGAACACTACTCTCATAGGCTTCAATTTGGGTTACATATATGTAAAAAAATAGCCTGGCACTTTTGTAGCCGGTGTTGCAAGGTATTTATGTGCCAGATATGCTAAACGTTCATATTCCCCTTCATGCTTCGGCCACCATTCCAGAGGACATGCTTTTATCCAAGGATCACTACTATACCAATATTAATCCTCACAAAACCTTATGAGGTAGGAAGGAAGTATATGAAGTATTAGGCCCAGACTACTGGTTGGCTAACTGAGGCACAGAGGGTTACACCATGAATAAGTTTGGGAGAGCAGGGAAAATGTTGAAGAAGTCATGACTTCATTCTCCCTAGCTCTAACCTCTAGACAACCCTGTCTTCACACTTATAAACCTAACTGATACTACCCACAATATATAGGTTAAGAATGGTTGAAATATTTAACAACTTTATACTTACTTTCCTTTCAAGTCTTATATTAATGTTGCATGCAGTGCATATATTTTAAATAAAACCTTTCATGTAGTTTTCCCTTCAATTGATAGACAGGCAGTTTCTGCCTTTCAGAGGTTGGATCTGGCAGTGATGCATTTTCTTTGAAGACTCGTGCTGATAAGAAGGGAGACTACTATGTTATCAATGGCTCAAAGATGTGGATAAGCTTTGCAGAACAGGCAGGAGTGTTTTTCGTGATGGCAAATGCAAATCCTTCTTTGGTAAGTTGCTAAGGAACAATTGTGGCTATTTCCTGTGGCTGTTGATAATATGATACTGATGTAATGTGGTGTAAATTCTTTGCATCTTGCTCCCACTAAAAATTGATTTTTAAAAATTAGTCATATTTTCCCTGAATCATCTATATGACAAAAAATGGAGAACCTGGTGAGTATTTTAACAAATTTCTTCACACACCTGGGAAAATAAAAATGTCAAAATAGTAACTGCCCAAATGAGGGACCCAGCAAATATTGACACATCCTGTCTCATCAAAGAATAGACATTCTGAATCTTAATGGCACTTCTGTTGTATCTTTTAATGTTTTTTTATTGGCAGGATACTGTGATTAAAAGTGCAATATAACTAGGCCTATATGCAATGGAAAGGAAAAGTTAGTACAATATTAAAATATGCCCATGTGACAAAGCACATTTGAAAAGAGACATGCCATGTTTTTTCATTTATCAGTTTAGATATAAGTAATGTAAAGACAAAAAAATCCTAAACTACATAGTTTAAAATGTAAAAACATTTCCACCAGTTAACTAAAAAAGATGGTGCAACTGAAAGGTGAAAACTGAGCAGCTGCAAAACTTAATTATTAGCAAAGGTGTTATGTTTATTTATTAGAATTGTTTTGCAGTGTCCCATTCAAAAAAAAGCCTAACTTAAATAATAACGTTTTATAAATATTTTCAAGTTTAAGTTTCAACTGATCAAAAGGGTTTTTAAGTTCCATCAGTGAAGAGCTGACTTTTTAGTTGAAAATCATGTCATTTCCAGTCCAGGTCTATATATATTTATTTATTTATGTAATTTATTCATTCATAAATAGGTAGACAAATTAAGAAAAAGTTCCATAATATTAGATACACCGAAGTTCAACTAAGTCCTATTTTTAATCTCCTTCATGAACACTGAAATTTTGAGGCAAATTATTAATTCAGGGAAACAATGTATTTCTGTGTCAACAAACAGACAATTTCAAACTATAAAGTGAAGTGCAATAGTTAATGAATGGGATAAGTCTCGCACAAACACTAATTTCAGCTAAATGTGGAATTTGTTCATCCTCCTGCCATTTGTGTGCATCTGCCATTACTGTAAATGGGAATTACATATGTGCTATGTGAGAATAGACCGATAAAGAATTATACACTGAAATATCATGTAGCCTGTATTTTACACAAAGCTTATAAATATTGCAGCCAGATATTATGCTAAGAGAATATTAAAGTTGCAAAGTGAAGTAGCCAAAATTTAGCATATGCCAGGATTAAGGTTGCTCATGCAATCCATGTATATTGCCACATGCCTTATTTACTGCATACTATTAAAACTCTGATCTGAATACAAAATTAATTTCCTCTTGGACTTTTCTGTGATACTGTAGCAACTGAATACTTCACTAATGTTAACTAATTTATTTTCCCAATTCCACTGTGCTGTGAGGTAGTAGTATTACCCCCATTTTATAGATAGGGGAACTGAAGCACAGAGTGATTAAAGTCAAAAGTGTCCACTAATTTTGGGTGCCCCAATTTGAATCACGTAGGACCTGATTTTTTCAGAATACTTGGTATTTTATATAGCCCTTTAAATGTTCAAAACACAGTTTCCAGTAACTTCAGTAGCAGCTGTGAGTGCTCAGCCCCAGGGGTCTTATTTTGACATTCATAAAATGAGGAACACACAATTTAGTGGACATTTGCGAAAAGTTTAGGTTGTGATTTACCTCGCATCACATAGAAACTCTGTGATAGAGGCAGGGTTAGAAACCAATTCTCCAGGATAGTGGTCAACTGCCTTAACTGTGAGACCACACTTTCTCTTCTTGCAACCCGCTGCATTCACTGCACACCTTCCAGCTTCTGCAACAAATGAGGCAGGTATCCTACAGATCACTCTCTTTCACTGCACAGTCCTGATTTATCCCATGCCAAGTCCATTCTGCATATTGAAAAAGTTAGGTGTGTGCTGTAGAAAAAATAGTATTAACGGGCAATCTTAATTTGGGCTTATCCTAACTTTTGATTGCTTTTAAAAAAAAAACTAGGAAATTATACACAAAAAATACGTCAAGTTTGCAAACTGAAAAATAGAAATTCCCTCATGTGGAATTATACTGACCTCTGTGTGCGTCATCCACAGGGTTGGAACCTTTAGATCCTCTGCATAGACCTGCTTGAGCTAACTTGGTAACTGATAGCAGTCATAGCTTGTCCTCCTTTATGGGGACTAGCCATTAGAGGTGCATGAGAGAAACACTTTGCCATTGGGTTTCACAAATAGTCGCTGACAGCAGAGGAATTTTAAGTTCATTTCTAGGTTCTCTTGGGTGTATGCTCTAAGTGATCAAACTCTTCTGTCCCTCTTTCTGTATCCACAAGACCTGACTCATTCTGCCTTTGTCTCCTCCAGACAGACTGTCTCTCTGATAGTCCTGTTTTTCCCCTTCTAACTCCATAAACCAGTCTCTGCCTTTCCCCAGGCTCCTTGTCCCAGTCTGTTTCCTTGCGTAATCAATCCCAGTCTCCACGCCCCTCCCCAGGCTCCTAATCCAATTCCAGTCTTTTTGCCTAGCCAGTCAAGTGGATAAAGCACAGTTGGGTGACCTTGTTTTTGCTGATGGCACTGTCCTGCTTAGTTTGACACCTCATTTAATAGAAAAAAAAATCCAGCTTTTGGCAGAGACAGCAAAACACGTTGGTTTGTTGATAAACATGGGGAGGACAATATACATGACTATTGGTGATGCAAAAACAACCGTTAGAGTAGACTTAGAAACACTAGGAAGAAGTAATTTTACCTGTTTAGGGAGTCAGATGTGCAGTGATAGTGACACCATGCTACATGTCAAGCAACAAATATCAAAAACAGCAAACAGCTGTCACAAACTTGAAAAGATTTGAAAAAGTAGTATGATTGGCACTCACACAAAAATACGAATTTTTAACACTGGCATCATGTCTGTCCTCCTTTATGGAGCAGAGTCATGGATATCTATAACAGAAATTGTAAGATCAACTCATTCCAAAGTAAATGCCTGTGGAAGATCTTCAAAGTCCATTGGAAAAAGTTTCTTGCAACATCAGAAATTCTGTATAGAGCAAACCAACCTAAAGCATAAACATGGTAAGAAGAGAGTGATGGACATATTTAGGACACACTATTAATGATACTACCAACATGACTTCCACGTCAAGCAATAACATAGACACCACCTGGGAAGAGGGAAAAAAGGGTGACCTAGAGAAACATGATGCAGAGCAATAGAGAAAGAAGCTAAATCCATCCACATGACTCAGAAGCCTGAACAGAGCAGCACAAGACCTAAATAAATGGTGGAAACTAGGTGGATGCTCTATGCACCTGAGGATGTATGGGGGATAAAGAAGAAAATGAAATCTAAATCTTTCCCTCTGGTCTCCTTGTCTAAGTCCGAGTCTTCCCTCCACCTTCCAGTCTCTCCAGTCACTCTCTCCCAGGCTCCTTACCGTCTCAGTCCCCACAATGCCTCTCTGCTCCAGTCTCCCCAGGCTCTTAGTGCAATCTCAGTCTGTTTCCCACCGATCCCAGTCTCTTTGCTAGACAGTCCCATTATTTTTCACTCCCAGTCTTCCCCTTCCCCCCCACTTTGGGCCTGATTCCTCATTCTACTGCATTCCAGCCGGGCTGATTCCTCCATCTCCACACTGCCTGGGCCGCAGCAGGACAAGCACTGAGAGCACAAAAGAGATGTTTTTCCTGCTCTCCTTCTCTGTGTCCACTGTCACAGCAGCACCTGGCAGATGGGAGGAGCAAATACAATCTGGGAATGAAGCCTCCTCAGTGGGGGTGGAATCTCTAGAGAATTTAGGTGCCAAACTAACACCTGTACTGATCATGTGTGAACTGAGATCTTTCAAAAGCTTATAATTTGGGCAGATTTTCATGGGGACAAGAAAAGCTACTGCCATGCTAAATTTGAAATCCCTGCACCACAGCCTGGAGGCTTTAGGGATTCTCAATGAAGTGGTGCTAAGAAGTATTTTACCAGGGGGAAAATGTATTTTTCTTAATCTTGAAAATGGCTGAAACATGTTTGCTGAAATTCCGCTGCTCCCTCCTCCCCCCATGAGCCTAACAGCCAACATAGAAAATTTTAGCCTGAACAGTTACAGTTTGGCAAAGCTGTTATAAGCAATTGAAAAGAGGGTCTTCTAATGGGATGTGTCCGAAAATATCCACGTATAATAAGTCTTGTGACTCACCTTGATGCTTTAGGTGTAATACTAAAAAAGGCATATTAACTTTTTTTGTTTTCTAGGTAACTCTGATTATGTTGGGTTCAAGTATTTAAGGTAACTTCTGTTAGGAAATACATGTTTAACCAGATTTAGAAATGGCATAAAATACCAGACATACTAGTAAGAGCTATCAATAATAATCAATTGATAAATTATCAAATTCAATACTTTTTGTAGTGGATTTTATCAGTATGAAAAATGTGTAAACGAATCCTGGAGATTGGAGAATGACACAAATTAAACAGTGTTACATAATATGAAATAGAAAATAACATTACAGAAACTGGGAAATATCTTTCAATGATGTTGCAGGAACGCTATTTACAAATGAACACTGAAAAGACTCAAGAACCTTGTTACATATTTTTTTCTCTTTTACAGTCTTGATGAATATTAATTTTTGATCACTGCGATTAATATTAAATAAGCATTATGTGATAATAGACAACAGCTATTTTTTTAATCATGTTTCTGTGAAAGAAACCTTTAAATTATTTACATTTTTAAATTAACATGCACAAGTAAAAATTAAACCATTATGGAAGAATATAGTTATTTATTAGCTTAGACTTCAAGTTAATATTCGACTAGATGCTCCCCACTATTTAGTTTTAGGGGAATTCTGCACCAAAAAATTAAAAATTCTGTGCGTGATATTTTAAAATTCTGCATATTTTATATGTCAAAATAACACAATATAATCAACCAATTTCAATTATTTTGGTAATTTATTTCAAAATAACTTTTAGCAAGTATGTCTGTAATAATACAGACAAAAAAATTCAGAATATTTTTTTTGACAAATAGATTCCTTACTAGGCAAATTAATACAGAACTTTGAGTAATTCATTTAAACTATAATACAGAAACGTATTTCCCGCATCCCTCAGAAGTAGTAGAAAGGCTTGGGGGAGTTAGGGCTAACAGAGGAGCTGAGGGAGAGGGTCGGAGCCTGGGAGTGAACCTGGAGGATTGTTGGGTGTGCGTGGCAGAAGTATGGAACAGATTTTCGGGGGAGGGATAGGGAGTTGGGGAGTCTCCACCATGCAGGCCCTGTCTGGCCCCAAGCCTCTCCCATTCAGTCAGGCACTTTACCCCCCATGCCCTTGTGGCCCTGCACCTCTTCCCATTCAGCCTCGGCTCAATGCTGTCACCCCACTAGCTCCTGAGCCCCCGCCCTAGTCTGCCCCCCCAGTAGCCCTTCTGAACCCCAGTCCATGACCCCACAGCAGGCTCCCTGTGTGCCCCACTCTGTCTATCCTCCGCCCATGCCTCCGAACTTGGCTCCGCAGGCAGGGTGCTGTGATGAACGCAGCAGGCTGCAGGGTGTTACTACCAGTAAGCTGCTGCTGTATGTTCTGGCATCACAGTGGCCTCTGGTGGGCAAAAGGTGGAACTGCAGTATTTCTTGGGCAGAATGTATTTTCTTCACAGAAAAAAATTTCTGCGCTGGACATGAATTCTGCATGTACGCAGTGGCACAGAATTTCCCCAGGAGTAAGACTGTATTTTACAGCATTGAAGGAGAAAATTGTACGTGGAAATGGGCAAGAGAATGGTGCCTAACGCCATGTACATCCCCATCTGTCATATATATAATAGCTGTCTGCAGCCTCACCACATGAATGCCATACTGTTAAGGCTTGTGAAGGTGCTAAACTCCCCTGGTCCCTCTGATATCAATGGAAATTGATGGTACTTCAAAGGATCAAGCCTTTGGGGCTCTGCTGAAATTGGGTTCTGGTTGCTGGAAATGGGGTGAAGCACGGGAAACAGCCACTCTGAACAGCATGATTTCATGGGAAAGGCCACAGATTTACATAATAAGATGGTGTGATGCTTCAGAGAGCAATGCTAATTCTTCCACCTCACAGAGTAGAAGTTAGCGGCTTTAGTAGGAGAGCCAATGGGAGCACAGCGCAAAAACGGGATTTGCTGTCGGGTAAAGTGATCTCAAAGGAGCACAGAGGAAGAACTTCAGTTGCATGAGGCCTGCAGGATTGGGCCAGAATTTCCAACTGTTTTGCATTCTATATAGGTATTACAGACCCTATCCTTCCCCCTTTATTTGAAGCTCTCCTCCTCACCATATGGTTGATATGGCTAAGAGAGCCACTCAGACTGTTTTAAATGTGCTTTTTTCTCTGTTATTTTTTCTACAGAAAGGGATGACTTGGCCTTTGTTAAATTATTGCAATTGCAAAAGATATAGCTGGGGGAAATAAAACAGATGATGGTTCCACATTTTGTTTATTAATATAGTATTTAACAGGTTTATATTGCAATATAGAAATCAAATATTCAAAGCCCATTTGGTTTTATCTTAAAAGTCAATTCTTTGTTTTTTATCCATTGCTTAGGGATACAAGGGAATAACATGCTTCATAGTAGATCGTGGCACAGAGGGCCTACATGTAGGGAAAAAGGAAGATAAACTGGGAATCAGAGCAACTTCTACGTGCCCAGTAACTTTCGAAAATGTTAAGGTACAGTAAGTGTTCTAGAGGTTTCGGCAGAAATTTAGTAACCTTGTTAAGTGTAACTTGCATGCATCTTGAGTATGATACAGGATTAGGAAAGAAGACTTGGTAAGGACTTGATTTTCACAGATGCTGAATTTTTGGGGGTAGCTGTGGCTACCCAGCATACCTGAAAATCAGGACTTAAGGGACTTGGATTACTCACTTGGCATCTCAGTGATACAAGTTTTCATTAGTGGTCCAATTCTGAATAATTTTGTCTGTTGTCCTTCTTGTAGTCCTGTGTGTGTTGGGGAGGTTTCTACAAAAGTATTATGGGAATCAGGTGCCCATTTTATATTGCTGCCTTCAGTTATGAGACATGTTAAATAAAACATGTACAGCTGTGAGCGGTACTAGCAGTTACAGAACAGAAAAGAAGGAATAATTGAGTGGTTTTATTCTTTAGGTTCCTAAGACCAATATCCTGGGACTGCTTGGAGAAGGCTATAAGTATGCAATTGGAACGCTAAATGTGGGCAGAATAGGAATTGCTGCACAGGTGAGTAACATTGTTTAATATTTAATGTGATAATTCTGTAGTTTGAATTTGGATTGAAACCTTTAAGCTATTATAAGAAAGAAGTTGGTAATGGAAAATTAAGGAAATACCTTATGAAAAGAATCTGTGTTGCCACTAGATGTCACTCTTCTTTTATGTAAGATAAAATAATGTTTGGTATAGGACTATACATAATACTGATTATTGTACATAGAATTTTGCATTATTAAAAGCAATACTGTTTTCATTGTAATAGTCTATTTTGAGAAACAGTAGTCAGGTTTCAGAGTAGCAGCCGTGTTAGTCTGTATCCGCAAAAAGAACAGGAGTACTTGTGGCACCTTAGAGACTAACAAATTTATTAGAGCAAACAGTAGTTAATCTCCAATGATTAATTTATTAATTTTCAAATATATCTAAAATGTCATCTTCATCATTAGAGACACAAGGTGGGTGAGATAATATCTTTTATAGGACCGACTTCTGTTGGTGAGAGAGACAAGCTTTCAAGCTATATAGAGCTCTTCTTCAGGTCTGGGAAAGGTACTCAGAGAGTCACAGCTAAATACAAGATCAAACAGATAATTGAGCATAAGTAGTTAGCACATCCAGTGTGAAAGATGCCTGCTGGTGGAATCTCTCAGGAAGCAGGTGGGAGAGCTACGGAGGAGATGGCTAGGCTGAGGAGCACCCATGCCCATGAGGAATTCCTTGAAAGTATTCATATGGAGACATCCAAGGCTGAGGAAGCTATCCAGCTACAGAGGACTGCTGTCACACCACCAGGGGAGGAGGATATGGCTCTGTCACAGGGAGGACACTGGCTGCTGGTTGCTTCTGGCAGCAGGCCGTGCTCCACCCCTGCTTCCAACCCACCCACCGTGGTGATGGAAAACCGATATGCTGCCCTGGCAACAAGCGATGAGGAATCACCCCCAAAGGGGGAGGAGGAGAAGCCATGTACCCCCAAGGTTGGGAGGATCGCAGCCACTGCTCCCAGGAGGAAACACAGGGTAGTGGTGATTGGGGACCCTCTTCTGAGGCACTCATCTGTCGCCCTGACATGGTGTCCCGGGAGGTATGCTACCTGCCAGGGGCGCGTATCCGAGACGTTATGGAGGGATTATTGACTACTACCCCATGCTACTCATCCGTGTGGGCACTAATGATACTGTGAGGTATGACCCTCAGCAGATCAGAAGTGACTACAGGGCTCTGGGAATAAAGGTGAAGGAGTTGGGAACGCAGGTGCTGTTCTCTTCGATCCTTCTGGTCAAGGGTAGGGGCCCAGGCAGAGACAGATGCATCCTAGAGGTGAACACCTGGCTGCGAAGATGGTGTCGTCAGGAGGGCCTCGGCTTCCTTGACCACGGGATGCTGTTCCAGGAAGGACTGCTCTAGATTTGATTTTGACAAATAGTGAGGAACTGGTTGAGAATTTGAAAGTGGAAGGCAGCTTGCGTGAAAGTGATCATGAAATGATAGAGTTCATGATTCTAAGGAATGGTAGGAGGGAGAATAGCAAAATACAGACAATAGATTTCAAGAGGCAGACTTTAGCAAACTCAGGGAGTTGGTAGGTAAGATCCCATGGGAAGCAAGTCTAAGGGGAAAAACAATTGAAGACAGTTGGCAGTTTTTTCAAAGAGACATTATTAAGGAGCACAAGAGCAAACTATCCCACTGCATAGGAAAGATAGGAAGTATGGCAAGAGACCACCCTGGCTTAACCAGGAGATTTTCAATGATCTAAAAATCAAAAAAGAGTCCTACAAAAAGTGGAAATTAGGTCAAAGTGCAAAGGATGAATATAAACAAATAAGTATGTAGGGACAAAATTAGAAAGGCCAAGGCACAAAACGAGATCAAACTAGCTAGAGACATAAAGGGTAACAAGAAAATATTCTACAAATACATTAGAAGCAAGGGGAAGACCAAAGACAGGGTAGGCCCGTTACTCAACGAGGGGTGGGGGGGTGGGGAGGAATAATAAAAGAAAATGTGGTAATGGCAGAGGTGCTTAATGACTTCTTTGTTTCGGTTTTCACCAAGAAGGTTGGTGGTGATTGGACATCTAACATAGTGAATGTCAGTGAAAATGAGGTAGGATCAGAGGCTAAAATAGGAAAAGAACTAGTTAAAAATTACTTAGACAAATTAGATGTCTTCAAGTCACCAGGGCCTGATGAAGTGCATCCTAGAATACTCAAGGAGCTGACTGAGGAGGTATCTGAGCCATTAGCAATTATCTTTGTAAAGTCATGGAAGACGGGAGAGATTCCAGAAGACTGGAAAATGGCACTATATTTGCCCATCTATAAAAAGGTAAATAAGGACAACCTGGGGAATTACAGACCAGTCAGCTTAACTTCTGTACCCGGAAAGATAATGGAACAAATAATTAAGCACTCAATTTGCAAACATCTAGAAGATAATAAGGTGATAAGTAACAGCATGGATTTGTCAAGAACAAATCCTGTCAAACCAACCTGATAGCTTTGTTTGACAGGATAACAAGCCTTGTGGATAGGGGAGAAACTGTAGACATAGTATATCTTGACTTTAGTAAAGCTTTTGATACTGTCTCGCATGACCTTCTCATAAACAAACTAGGGAAATGCAACCTAGATGGAGCTACTATAAGGTGGGTGCAAAACTGGTTGGAAAACTGTTCCCAGAGAGCAGTAATCAGTGGTTCACAGTCATGTTGGAAGGGCATAATGAGTGGGGTACTGCAGGGATCAGTTCTGGGTCTGATTTAGGTAATGACATAGAGAGTACACTTACAAAGTTTGAGGAAGATACCAAGCTGTAAGGGGTTGCAAGTGCTTTGGAGGATAAGATTTAAATTCAAAATGATCTGGACAAACTGGAGAAATGGTCTGAAGTAAATAGAATGAAATTCAATAAGGAAAGATGTAAAGTACTCCATTTGGGAAGGAACAATCAGTTGCACACATGCAAAATGTGAAATGACTGCCTAGGAAGGAGTACTGCGGAAAGGGATCTGGGGGTCATAGTGGACAACAAGCTAAATATGAGTCAACACCGTTGCAAAAAAAGCAAACATCATTCTGGGGTATATTAGCAGGAGTGTTGTAAGCAAGACACGAGAAGTAATTCTTCTGCTGCACTCCATGCTGATTAGGCTTCAACTGGAGTATTGTGTCCTGTTCTGGGCACTGCATTTCAGGAAAGATGTGGACAAATTGGAGAAAGTCCAGAGAAGAGCAACAAAAATGATTAAAAGTGTAGAAAACATGACCTATGAGGGAACATTGAAAAGATTGGGTTTGTTTAGTCTGGAGAAGAGAAGACTGAGAGGGGACATAACAGTTTTCAAGTACATAAAAGGTTGTTACAAGGAGGAGGGAGGAGAATTGTTCTTCTTAACCTCTGAGGATAGGACAAGAAGCAATGGGCTTAAATTGCAGCAAGGGAGCTTTAGGTTGGACGTTAGGAAAAACTTCCAAACTGTCAGGGTGGTTAAACACTGGAATAAGTTGCCTAGGGAGATTGTGGAATCTCCATCACTGGAGGTTTTTAAGAGCAGGTTAGACAAACACCTGTCAGGAATGGTCTAGATAATACTTAGTCCTGCCATGAGATGACCTCTCGAGGTCCCTTCCAGTCCTATGATTCTATATTCTAAAGTAGCATTTCATACTGAAAGAAATCTTTCCTGAACCCCTTCTTCCAACCTTCAAACAACCCCTCCTCCCACCCACACCCCCGACAACCTCTTCAAGTGCATCATCAGAAACAAGCTCCCCACAGATCAGGACACACCAAATCAAAGCAGCACCAGACCCTGCCAGAGCAACAGATGCAAAACCTGCAGACATATCTCCACTGCTATAATGATTAACATACCTTTCTAGATCCATTGGTCCTATACATGCCTATCCCAACATGTGGTGTACTTCATCCAGTGCACTAAATGACCCAATATCAACTTTGTGGGTGAAACCAGACAATCACTATGGTCTCGAATGAACTCACACAGGAAAATGATAAAAGACAAAAACACCATATCATCTGTGGGCAAAAACTTTTCACAAAACAATCACTCTATATCTGGCTGTTCAGTCCTTATCCTTAAAGGAAACCTGCACAACACTTTCAAAAGGCAAGCCTAAGAACTTAAATTAATAACTTTGCTAGACACTAAAAATCGTGGTCTTAATGAAGACACTGGATTTATTGCTTATTACAACAATCTGTAACCCACTAGCCCCTCCTTTTAGTCCTATGACTACAGGGGCATTAATGGGCCACGTTACCTTGAATGGTCTATTAGAATGTGCGTTAACTATTTGTACTAAACTGTCTGTTCCATATTGTATTTAGCTATGACATTGAGTACCATTCCCAGACCAGAAGAAGAGTTCTGTGTAGCTCAAAAGCTTGTCTCTCGGGGCATGTGTACGCTACAGAATTATGTTGATCTAAGTTACATTGGCATACAGCTGCCGCAGTAATTAAATCGCTTTGGTGTGTCCACACTATGCTCCTTGTGTCGGCAGTGCGCGTTCTCACCAGGAAAGCTTGTGTCAGTGGGTGCATCATGCAGTAGCAATCACTGTAAGCAATGCAATGTCTACACTGACACTGTGTTGACCTAACTACATTGACATTGACTCTATGCCTCTCATGGAAGTGGAGTTATTAAGCTGGCGTAGCAGGGCAGTTTAATTGGTGGGAGCAAACTTTTAGTGTAAACACTTACATAGTTAGATTGACATAAGCTGCCTGGCGCTGACCTAACTCTCTCTCACCAACAGAAGTTGGTCCAATAAAAGATATTACCTCACCCACCTTGTCTCTCTAATATCCTGGGACCGACATGGCTACAACAATAGTGCATATCTTCCATCATGTGCGTTAATTTTTCAAAAAACAAATTCAGCTATTTGACACATACTGCATATCATATAAATAGTGTAAGAATAAAGAGTAATATTTAGTGCTTACAATATTGATTGCATACTTAGCAAATGACATTTGATATTATCTTTTTATCTTAATCATGAAAAAGTCCCAGAACAAAATTGATATGTTCTAATGGAAGTCTGCTAAGTTTGTGGCGATGTACTTAAAAAATGTACGTTAGGGCACTTGGACCAAAATGTCAATCGAATTTCTGGATTATTTAAAGTATGTGTTGTTTTGTTATGAGCCTGATTCAGATCCTGAAATTCTAACAGAGTCCAGCCCTATAAAAATTGATTTGGTTTTGTGGCTGTTTTTTATCATTCAACCTATGCTTTTAAAGGGAAATCTAATTAATGCAAAAACATACTATTTTTGTGATGCAAGTAGAGGTGATGTGTCTGTCCCTATCATTTTGGAGGCTATCATTCTTCCTTATTCCTTTTCCAACTGCTGGCAGACAGACCAGGAGTAATAGGTCATGCCTAAATGCATGCTTTCCACATGGTAATGTAGCATGATACTAAATAGGGTTGGCTTTTCCATCATTTTTAAAGATTATTTGTGGTAAAATTTTGTCAGGTATGGCCTTAAAAAAATCTAGAGCACTGGCTCCTGTTGTTCTCAGAGATATAAATAACATAGCTCTTCTGGCAGTAAAGTACACTGTCAAAGTCTTAATCTAATTACTGCAAGTTACTGTTGTAACCTAATTAAAAGTTAAGATGGGTATTTGTTATATCTCAGCTAATACTTTGTTTTTGGCACCTTCAAATGAAGAGAAATGTGCCTGAATGAAGAACAGTAATTCTAAAAACCCTCTAGAATTGAGTTTAGTTTTGCAGCAGTAATAGTTTAGAAGGTAATGAATGTCTTATAAACGTGATTGTTGCTATGAAAACAGTTTCAAATAATTTTAACGTAAAATAGTTATATGTGATGTTACATGTGCTAATTTGTTTGTCTTCAGATATACAATGGTGCAATGGAATCTAGTAGCATATACTGAAGCTAATTAAGAATGTACTACAGCTATATTTTCTTCTACCCTTTCTCTATTTTTATTTTATTTTGTACTGTGTTCCTCCAGAATTTTAAGAGTGAGTAGAGGATAAATGGTTGTTTGAGTTCCAGTGGCTCTGGAGGAAGCATCTATGGAATCTGGGATAACATAACCCTTGTAATCTGTCCTATATAGCTCTGGCCTATGTATACAGTCTTTCCCCGCCCCCTTGTATTCATGTTTGAAAAATACTCTCTTCCCCCCCCCCCTTTTATTACTGGAAAGGCGCTTGTCTTCTCTCATTGGGGCACTTGGCTTTCAGTCAAGGACCTGTCTTCCTAAGGGTCTGTAAAATAACACACTTTTGAGCACCATATAAAAGTTAAGTAACATAGTTAAACTGATCAAATAGTTGGCTACCAAATTCTGGTAGCCCACCTTTATACTCTAGTAGCCCAGATAATTCTCTGTGGAAAAGGTGCTGTTTTTGTTTGGTTGTCTTTTGGGGGGGGGGGGGGGTTGTATTTTTGTGAGATTCCAGTTTCAGGATCATCACTGTTAATTCTGCTTTCTTACCATCTGTTCATGTCTCTTGTCTGTCTCCCTTTCAGTCTCTATTTTTTGTTGTATGTGCCTCTTGTTTGGAGGGCTTTGGAGCTGTGCTCCGGCTCCGTTCCAGCTGCAGGCAAAGACCTGCAGCTCCACTGCTCCGGAGCTGCTCCGCGCTCCAGCTCCAAGCTCTGCTCCAAAGCCCTGGTTGTTTGTTTCATTTTTTGTCTTTTTCTTTGCTCCTATTAGGAGCAGCAGAAAGGAGACTTTTATATTTGTAGCTGGATACAGAATTAAACCAGCTAGGATCCTAATTGGTTTAATTGTGCATCTGACTCTCATTAGTAAATTCATAACTTTGCTAGACATTAAAAAACGTGGCCTTAATAAAGACACTGAATTTATGGCTTATTACAACAATCTATAACTCACTAACTCCCCTTTTTGTCCTATGACTACAGGGATGTTAACGGGCCACTTCACCTTGAATGTACCCTTAGAATATGTGCTAACTACTTATGCTAAACTAACTGTTCAACCTTTTATTTAACTGTGACACTCCGAGTACCTTTCCCATACCAGAAGAAGAGCTCTGTGTAGCGCAAAAGCTTGTTTCTCCCACCAACAGAAGTTGGTCCAGTGAAAGATATTATTTCACCCATATTGTCTCACTATTATTAATGGATTCCGTAATATTCCCTCTCTTGTAAGAAGAGCTACGAGAGCTTGTGGGATCTTTTCTTCATGATCTTCTTTGCAATAAAATATTCTTCATGAGTATTAATCTTCTATCCAGACCTGAAAAATCTTTGCTTGATCATCCTTGCTCAGACCAGTCTGTCAGAAGCTGGGACAGGCATAAATGCTGTTTTTAAAAGTGTGTTTTTTATAGGAGATTTCAGTTTTCCCCCCAAATAGTAAATAGGGATCATGATATGTGGCAGCCTTGTGGTATGCTCAGACACAGTTGGCCCTCGAGCTCAATATATCACCTTCGCCAATTACATCTATTTTTGATGCTCGTTTAACTCCCATTAGCATTAGTAGAAGGCTGTGGAATCACAGAAAGGTAGGGCTGGAGGGAACCTCAAGAGGTCCATTCCCTCCATGCTAAGGCATGACAGAGGTATACCTAGACCATCCTTGACAGGTGTTTGTCTAACCAGTTCTTAAAAACCTCCAATGACTGATTCCACAACCTCTCTTGGTAACTGTGACGGGGCAGCCCTGCCCCGCACTGGCCCCAGCGACGTCAGACCAGTAGCTCTGACAGAGGAAGTCCCGCCCCGTTCGTACTGGGCATGCTCCAGATGCTCACGGAGTATAAAAGGAGGGAACTCAGCTCAGTCGGGGCTGGCGGCCGCAGGGGAAGGACCTAACTGGGGAGCTCCTGCAGAGGACCAGCTGACGCTCTTGGAGCTGTCAGGAACAGAGGCTTTTATCGGTCGGCACGAACCCCTACTGCGGGAGGAACCAGAGGAGGCGACGGATCCGGAGACTCACGGAGAGCCCTGGGATCCATGGGAGACCCCAATTCCCCAGCTGGTAGGGAGCGACCCGGGGGAGGTGACGGACTGGTACCTTGACCCCGGTAAGCCTCAGCATGTTTCGGTAGGACCCCCTCGCTGAGCCAGTAGTAGTAAGGTCCTACGGCCCTGCAACCAGGGGCGCTTACATGGACTTGGGCCACTAGGCCGTGCTGCCCTGCAACCAGGGGCGCTTATATGGACTTGGGCCACTAGGCCGTGCTACCCTGCAACCAGGGGTGCTTATATGGACTTGGGCCACTAGGCCTTGCTGCCCTGCAACCCGGGGCGCTTATATGGACTTGGGCCATTAGGCCGTGCTGCCCTGTAACCCGGGGCGCTTATATGGACTCAGGCCACCAGGCCGTGCTACCCTGCAACCAGGGGCGCTTATATGGACTCGGGCCATTAGGCCGTGCTACCCTGCGACAAGGGGTGCTTATATGGACTTGGGCCACTAGGCCGTGCTACCCTGCAACCAGGGGCGCTTATATGGACTTGGGCCATTAAGCCGTGCTACCCTGCGACAAGGGGCGCTTATATGGACTCTGGCCACTAGGCTGTGCTACCCTGCGACAAGGGTTTATCCTATGGACTCTGGCCACTAGGCCATGCTGCCCTGTAAGGAGGGGCGTAAACCCTCACAGTAACCTATTTCAGTACTTAACTATCTTTTTTCCTAATGTCTAACATAAATCCCTTGCTGCAGATTAAGCTGATAGCTACTTGTCCTGCTTTCACTGGACATGGAGAACAACTGATCACCATCATGTTTATAAAAGCCATTGACATATTAGAAGACTTCTCAGGTCCCCCCTCAGTTGTCTTTTTTTTCTCAAGACTAAAGGCCATTTTTTAACCTTTCCTCATAGGTCAGGTTTTCTAAATCTTTTATAATTTTTATTTCTCTCCTTTGGACTTTATCCCCATCCTTCTTGAAATGTGGTGCCCCAAACTGGACACAATAATCCAGGAGAGGCCTCACCAGTGCCGAGTAGAGCAGAAAAATTACCTTCCATATCTTATGTAAAACACGCCTGTCAATACTCTCCAGAATAATAGCTTTTTTTTTTTTCTTCCTTTTTTTTGCAACTTCATCACATTCTTGGCTCATATTCAATTTGTGGTCCGAGCTGGTGTTAAGGAAAAACGTGTACCTGTATCCTATGACATTCAGTTTTGAGTCGTTAGGTAGGAGTAAGAGTTTAAATGAGTTAATCTAACATGTTAGATATTTGAGACAGCATGTTCAGGGAATCAAAGGCTCAGGGGATTTGTATTGCAGTACTTTCAATTTCTAGGTCACTAATTTTCATCCAGCCTAGCTAGATAGGTGATGATTCAAAGTTTTGCTGTATGGCTCTTGGGCAGCCTATATGAAGTTAATTGTTACTATTACTCCAGTTGCTAGTAAACAGGCATCCACATCACAACTGGCTGCCCTTTTGGTAGCTTCAGTAGAGCTGCTAAAGGTTGAATAGGCATCAGATCTCCTAAAACTGTCCTCTAAAGGTGGTCTCTCCAGAACATTATAAGGAAGCTTGCGCTACTGCCACCTCCTCTGTACCAGTTCTGTAGATGAAGTACTCTAATTTTTTATGCTGTCAATCTGGCACCTTCATAACAGCAAAATAATTTGATTGGAATTGAATTTCTATAGGTAGTATATATATTTATATTTATTCACTGTTTAGTATACAGTGATTTTCCTGTCTAAAGCAGTTAGGGCTTTTCACAGAATCATATACTGAGATTAGAAAAGATTACTTGGGCCATCCTTTGACGCCTCTGAATTTTACTGAAGAAGTTCACTACATCATTTTCACTAATATCTTGCCTTGATTTACAGGACTTCACTGTACATCCAGATGGTTATGGAATAGGTTTATTCTTCATCATGACTCTTTATCATGACTCACCTGGACAAGAATTCTAACAGTAGTAAAACCTCGACTAAGGTTCTGATTAGAATTGTTTTATTATATTTTGTATTTACGTCATCTTTGGTTTCATTATTCCTGATACTACACAGATCATATTTCTTTTTACAGAGAAAAACTAAGCTCATCTCCTTGAATGCCGAAAAATTAAAAAGGCACACCATCTGCCCAGAAAAAGAATTACTGTAATTATTACCTCCGTTGGGTACATTAAATGTACAAATTGTTTACTCAGTGTAATCTTTGTTTCTCTGTTCATTCACAGATGTTGGGATTGGCACAGGGATGTTTTGACCACACTATTCCATATGTAAAGGAGAGAGTCCAGTTTGGGAAAAGCATATTTGATTTTCAGGTATTCATCAGTGTATATATTAAAAACTGTCTACTTAAAAGAGTAGTAATCATCATAGAAAATGTCAGGAATGAGTCATTTGATTGAATAACTATAGTGCGCTTGTGTTATTTAATGTCTCTCCTTCTCAATGTCTGTGAATGGCAAATT
This sequence comes from Terrapene triunguis, assembly GCF_002925995.2. Taxonomy (NCBI): domain Eukaryota; kingdom Metazoa; phylum Chordata; order Testudines; family Emydidae; genus Terrapene; species Terrapene triunguis. Next base: position 19,283,476 of record NW_020664446.1, read on the forward strand.
GAAAAGAAATTCAGATAAGCCTTAATTTGGCATATACGCTCTGCAGATCTAATGGTGTATCTGTTTGTGCATCTATTTTATATGTTAGTTAACACCTGACAGGATACTGGACTAGATGGACCATTGGTCTGACCCAGTGTGGTCATTCTTATGTTCTTAAGTGTCTAGTGCAAGTACTCATTCAGCGGAGGCATGATTCACTGCTATTCCAGAATTGGAAGTACATTAGAAGAAGTCATCTCCTTAAGGTGGGGAATGGCGTTGGAGTCACTATTACTGAATGGTTCAGCCATATTCACCTCTTGGACCAGATCCTTTGCTCTACTTAGGACTAAATCAAGAATTGCCTCCCCTTGTGTGTTCCAGGACTAGCTGCTCCAACAAGTAGTCATTAATGGTGCCTAGAAATTTTATCTTTGCATCCTGTCCTGAGGCAATATGTACCCAGTCAATAGGGCAGTAGTTGAAATCTCCCATTGTTATTGGGTTTTCTATTTTTGTAGCCTCTCTAATCTCCCTGAGCATTTCACAATCACCATCACTATCTGGATCAGGTGGTCAGTAGTATATTCCTACTGCTATACTCTTATTATTCAAGCATGGAATTTCTATCCATAGAGATTCTATAGTACAGTTTGATTATATTTGACTTTATGCTTTCTTGCATATATAGTGTCACTCTCCCACCAGCATGACCTACTCTTATTCCTCTTTAGTTTGTATCCTGATATTACTGTGTCCCATTGATTATCGTTGGTCCACCAAGTTTCTGTGATGCTTATTGTATCAATATCCTCATTTAATACTAGGCACTTGAGTTCACCCATTTTAATATTTTGATTTCAACTTACCAAGTTGTAACAAATTTTACAACCTAATGTGCCCATTGGGTCCCTGTGTTGCTGTGAGGAAGGTTGGCTTGGGGGGAGGAGAAGTGGGGAGGGAATGAATGCTCAGATCAATCAGGCAGTGAGAGAGGTATTCATTCCCAGCCCCCAAAAGTCTATTAGTGTGATGTCCACAGCAAGGCCCCAAAATCCAATTCTTCTCCGATTGTGAGGGGAGGGAAGTTTTGATCAGGATGTAGAATGGGATCCGGGCAAGGAAAAAAGCTTATTAGTCCACTCTTGAGTACCCAGGAGCCAATAGCCTTATAGTGCAACCTTCTATCCAGCCAATCAGCCAAGGAGCTCCCTCCTCAACCACATGAAGCTGAGTATCCAGGAGGAAGGGAAGAAAAAAGGCAGATGCAATTTTTCAAGGGGCCCAGATTTTTCTCTCTCCTGCTGGCCCAGATAAAGTCTCACCACCTCTGAAAGTGCAAAAAGGAGGTGGGAGGGGATGACCTTTTACTAATCCATGTGTAATCATGTTTTGTTTCAGAATGTAGGTTTAAAGCTTTGAAAAGCAATACACATTTTGCTGCATATTGAAGTTAGGCAGCTGGATAATACTTAGATGTGTTGTAAGTTCTGTCTAACGTCAGGCCTGCTTATTATAGGGAATGCAACATCAGATAGCTGAAGTGGCCACCCAGCTGGAAGCTGCAAGGTTGCTGACCTATAATGCAGCCCGACTCGTAGAAGCAGGAAGGCCATTCAGAAAAGAGGCAAGCATGGCCAAGTATTATGCTGCAGAGGTAACCAAACATTTTTTTATTTGGTACATTTAGTTCACTTGCTGTTAGTTTTAAAGCCATATTTTTGCTAAATATGTTTTTTAATAACTTGTGTTCTTTGTAAATTGAGCATAGTTTTCTCTTGTTTCCAACATGCAGTTTTCAGATGGGATGAAAGTAGGACAACTGAGGGATAAACAGTATAACCCCCTTAAATAAAATACAAAAAAATCTCAAACAGCAGAATTAAAGAAAGGAAGTGTAGTATTATTTATCCACTCAATAAAACCTCAAATACTAGCAATCACCCACAAGGAGATGTTCTGAAAGATTCCATCACCTCAGGATTCACTGCTGTGGTAAGGTAGAGGGGAATTAATCTCTGGTCAAGAATGCCTCTCCCAGTCATAATGATAGACATTTTTGGATTTTATATGCTGAACTATGGGCATAGAATCACTTCCTTTTCACTTGCAATGGTAGCCAATACAGCAATTAAAGTCTCTTTCTTGGTAGGGAAGGGACTATTGCAAATAACTATTCTGACTTCTTCATGTCATCAGGTGGGTGAAGTGAGAATGAACCTTAAATTGGTGCACAAACAACATTCTTACAAAGTTTGCACAGGATAGGTGGCTAAAATCTCCATTCTTTCCTTTTCCCTCCAATTGCTGCTTTAATTATTGCTTTGTTTTTCTGAAATTAGATGGAACAATGACATTGACTGACTTCTTGGCAAAGGTGTGTCCTGGGATGGTAATTGTGAATCTAATTTTCCTTAGGTTGCAGCACTGACAACTAGTAAATGTATTGAATGGATGGGTGGAGTTGGATTCACAAAAGATTATCCAATTGAAAAATACTACAGAGACTGCAAAATTGGTAAGCAGCAATTTCTTATGAATATATAATATAGACTTGGGTTTGGTATTGTTTCAAGGTTGTGTTTCAATTACCTGGATACCAATTTGTCAGAGATATTTTCCTTTCAGCAAATTAATACTGAGATATGACACTGATAAGGGTCAGAAATATCTAGGTATATGAGCCAGTCTGTCTATCATATTTAATTCAGTGTTTAAAAAAAAAAAGTGTGTGTGTACTGCTTTAGTGTGAATATTACTGTTCAATCCAAATTTCAGTTCAAATGAATCAAAGGTACTTAAAAATAAAATTGAAACCATAAGAGGGAGGAGAGAGTTTGAGTTAAAAAGTGTCAAAGTGACTTAGGGGTACAAGTCTCACTTTCAAAAGTTACTTAGCCACTTACGCTTCTAAGTCCCGTACTAAGTCACTTTGATAGTTTTGACAGTTTTAGACTGACTTCTGGCTTTAATGGCTGATGTCAACTGTAAATACTTTCAAATTTGACTCGAAATGTGGAAATTGCTGTTCAGGGAAATTTCTTACCCCCCAAAATAAGTCGATTATTGATATTATATACCAACAAGAAAGTTTGCTTCATTGTAGTCAACAGTAAAATACTTTAATATTTTATGTGAATATCAGCTCTGCTTCTCGTTGTTAATATGAATCTTTGCTTTATTGTCTTAGAGCTCTATTTGGATCTTTAGAACAAGGATTTAAATTACTGTTAATATGCTTAGTTCAGTTTTATTTCCTTTGGTTTGTTTCAGGTACAATATATGAAGGAACTTCAAATATCCAGCTGAGTACAATTGCAAAATGCATAGGTCAAGAATACTGAAAACCGCAAGGACGTCGTGACTGTTCACACTGAAATTTAGAATCAGCACGCCTCATTGGTGAAATCAAGGGTTACATATTTATTCCAAATTGTGTGTTAGTTTAAAAAAAAAAAACCTGAATCATGGAATTTTATCCCAAAAACACTTCTAAAACAGTGCAATGATTTAAGTGATTAGGTTGTTTCAGACTGTAGAGATCGACAAAAGTAAACAAACAAACGAACAGGAGATAAATCCTCAACCTGCTCTACTGGCACAAAAGGGCACAAAGCCACCTGAAGAGGCAGCTGATTCCCCCAGGGCAGAGGTATCATTGGCTGGTGTAAAGCCAGCTATATGCCATTTGGTGTGGTGAGAATGGATAGACTTGGAGAGTTCAGCTGTCCTTGCTACCTTTGTCTGGCGAGCGATTCCTATGGGGCCGCTACAGTTGAGGTAACTTAGAGCAATCTTAGCCTATTCTAAATTATATCTGGCAGTTTGGGCCCTGGCAGTCCCTGGATTGGGGATCTTGAAAGGTGGCAAATAGCCATCTTCCACCCCATCCCCTCTTCTGCTATTTAGACTCTTCATATTTTTTAATGCTAAGTTAAATTCTTTGTAAAATGCGTTAAAGAATCGTTCATTCATATATATATATATATATAGATCAGATTAAGAGAAACTTGGTAGTTCTGCAAAAGGACAATGACATAAGCTAGTTGATAAGCATTATAGTTTTCTTATTACTTATAGTACTTTCCCTGTTCAAAGCATTTTACAAACATTAATCCTCACAAACCCCCCTGTGAGGGGGTATGGCTCTTGGGGAAACTCGAAGGAAATTAAAGGTATTCTGCAAAAGAGAAAAGTTTGTATCTTTTTTTCTTCTTTATAATATAAAGGCTGAAAAAGCCAGAATTTTTTTTTTGGTCTGCTTCTTTTTACATTAGACACAGATCTTGCTTACACTGAAAGACTCATTAGTGACTGGAGAATCAGTAAAACTAAGCACAAGATCCAAGTGACTGAAAGCTTAGCAACTAAAAGAGGAGGAATATTTAATCACTGCTTTTAATTCTTTGGGTCTTTTACCCATTTAATTCCACCAACTATAAAATATTTTGAAAAAAGAATGTTTTTGTTAAAGATTCAGAAGCATTGCTTCTTCCATGACAGTATGAGAGGTCATGATATACATAGTCTGAGAGTCCTAAGAGATACTTCACCAGTTCTACAGAAGACTAGACTTAACATTCTTGATATTTATGAGGTAAAACAAGCAGACTTCTGCATGATCATAAAGACGCAAAAAGTGGAGTGCCATTTTTATAAAAGTTATTTGTAGGTCACTGTTGTGACTCGCCCAAGGCCGCCAAGGGAATCACAGTAGGATTAGAATTCGGGGCGTCATCATCGCAAGACTTGTGCTTCAACCCTGCACCATTCCTCCCTTTATGGTGGTTGCAGCTTCAGCTTTAATGTGACTGCTTTAGTGGAGTGACTTTTCCAACAAATGCTTAAGTTAGGGTGACAGTTGTCCCTTTGCTGAAGGGAATAAGAAGTTTCAAGATTCATTTGATCAGTGACTTGGTGACTTTCAAGAGAAACAAATTTGAAGTTGTTTGCAGACATACTTCCAGCTAAACTAAAAGAAGCTGAGGGTAAAGTTCAACCAGAAATGATTATTTTAGGGATTATCTTAACTGAAACAGTTAGCTCAAGTTACCCCACTCCAGCTAGCCTAGCTTGAGTGAGAGCATCCATACTGTGAAACACAGATCGATTGGCTTAGCAACTGATGAGTTGTGCTAACATGGTGAACTGTAGCCTATAGCTGCATCCCCACTATATTACTAGCTTGAGCATCAGCAGTGTTCGAGCTTCAACCTGCACTCCCTGATGGGTCAGCTAGTTGAAGTTTAAAGCACCACTGTATTTGAGCTAGAGATTTGTATGTTGACAGGAGTACCTGAAGCTAACACTGAAGGCAATCCCCCAAGTGCCTTGATCCAAATTAAGGCTTGCTTTGGGACAGATATCAAGGGTTGTGTAAGAGGGCTACTCTTTGTATGACCTCTCTGGAAGTATGTCATATTGGTAAAGATCTGCTTAAAGCAGGGCCGGTGCTACCATTAAAGCAAACTAGGCGGTTGCCTAGGGCACCAAGATTTGGGGGTTCCGAAAAGCGGTGCCCCCAATTTTTTTTTTTTTTTACAGCGTTCCTACGCCCCCTCCCCAAGCGCACGGTCGCCGCTCCACTTCTTCCGCCTCCCAGGCTTGCAGCGCCAATCAGCTGTTTGGCGCCGCAAGCCTGGGAGGGGAGGAGAATTAGAGCGGGGGCGGCGTGCTCGGGGAGGAGGTGGAGCAGAGGTGAGCTAGGGTGGGGAGCTGCCGCACGGCTCCCGGGGAGGGGCCTCAGGGCGGGGGGGGGGCAGCTGCTGCGGAGGGGGGGCACCTCAGGGCGGGGGGGTGCGGGGAGCTGCCGCAGGGCTGTGGGGGAAGGGGGGATGGCAAGGTGGAAGTTTCACCTAGGGCGCGAAACTTCCTTGCACCGGCCCTGACTTAAAGTGATTTGGAAAAATCAGAATATTGCAATGTGCCTAACAGCCTCAAATCTGCCTTCTGTAATCCATATGGTCATCTTGAAAATACAACTAGCCATCGGATAGTTGATTTCAGAGAATTAGTGCCAGTCTTTCCATTAACACTGAGACACAAAACATGTTTTGTCTTAAGTGCGGTGTGCAGTTATACAAGTAAGTACAGAGCACTTTCCAAGAGAAATACACATTTATTTAGTATTTATCTATAAAGACCTAAACAAATTTGTGTGTAAATTAATTGTAGCTATTGAGTTTCCGGCAAGATGCCATTACAGCCTTTGCTGCTGCAAAAAATTACGTACCACCGTCCTAAACACTAGTCTCCCAAGAAACGGACTGTGTGATGTTGGGCCAAATTATTTAATCTCCTTCAGTTAGATTCCATTGCTGCACCAGTGCAGACTCTGGTGTAGCAACTGAGTGGGTTGTGCCTTCTTGCCTAGGTCTTCGAGGAACTGAGTTGTCCCCCAGTCCAGGTTAGGGCAACTCCTCAGGACTTCCCTGAGTTGCACCTCTGCATTAGCTCTGTTATTAGCACTGAAAAATAACCTGGGCATAGGATTGGCCCTCATGTCTCCCGCACCGGAGCTCTTTTGATACGTTGCAGAGCTGTCTTTGTACCTATCAGGGAAGTCTGCTATCCTGAGGATGGGACTTACAGCTGCTTTTTAGCTTTGTTATGCTATTGTAAAGTGGCTTCAGTGCTCCTATGAATTCCCCCCTTGTGTCTTCAGTCAACCCAGCTCAACAACTGGACTGAAATCACATCTTCAATAACAGGAATGTTGCACCGGTGCTTTCCTAGATTAAAAACAAATATGGAGGTTGTCTTTTTAAAAGTGCCTGTATTTCTTTAAATATAGCACCTATATTTTGTATCTGTTGTAGAGTCTCTAACAAACTCGTTTTTAGTAAGATAGCAGAACTACTAAATTTGAAACTTTTTTTATTGAGGCTAAGTAGAAAAATTTTGGTCAGATTTTTGTGCACTAATTACTCATTCTTGTTAAAGTTCTGAGGCAGATATCAAGTTTAGGGTATGGTTTCTACATGGAAAAATATTCAAATATGCTATTTTATATGATGTGTTCTATGCTCTTGTTCTCAATCATATTTTTCTTCAAATCTCAAGACTCTGTGCTGCTTCTGCAAAATGACTTTTTGAACTTCACAAAAAGGAACAAAAATAAATATTTGTTTCAAATAGCTCCACTGTCTTAAAGGACTCTGGTGTGAAATACAAAGTAATTAATTTTGAAAAGAAACTTGCTCTTGAATATAGATGGAGTCTTTAACTTGACCAAATAATTACTGAACAATTTACAAGTATTTGTAGAGTCTGATCACCAAATAGAGAGAGGAACTGGCATTCAGCTACCTGATTTGAATGTGTTTGAAATACCTAGATAGTTTTTAATTCTGTCCAAGAGGTGCAGCAAGAGTATTGGAATGAAATTAAGAAAAGGAAAAATTGGTTTGATATGATGAAAATTACACCAGTAAATTCTATTAGATTGTGGAATAATCTCCTAGTTAAAGTAGAAGCCCCATTATTTGAATAATATTACATTTAAATGAATAAAGGGCTTGAGAATGTACTTTAGTAATCCAATTGTGCATTGAGAAGGTGTGGATTTATTGATATCCTCAGTTGGAAGATACAATAGAAGTGCAAAGCTTAACTTTTATTTTTCTGATGTATGTATTTTCTAGAAAATTGCTCGTACAGAAGAGCTCATTGTTCAGTGGTAGGATATTGACTGTTACAGTTTTTCTAGTTACAGTGTAAAATACATATGAAATTTCCATATTGCAGTCCTTTGGTTAAAGTCCTTCTTCAACTGACGACATAGCTATTAAACCTGTCACCTCATGATAATGTTCCAGATATGGAATATCTGGTTTTACAGTAGCTAACTATGGCTTTTTGACTTTATCTGTTAAAACGTTTTTTCAGTTTGTATGTATTTATTCAAATCCAGGGCATATTTGCTATATTAATCTGGCATTCTTTTCATGAAAAAAAGTTAAATTTAATAACCAGCACAAATACCCAAAACTTCTCAACTTTGATCCCGTTTCTTCAGTCGTCAGATATGAATAACTGAAGTAGACACACATCAAGTGTCCGTAAGAGTAAGAATTGAAGGGGACAAGTGTGTATTTTTTAAGATGCTTATGAGAAGTCTCAAGTGTTCTATAACTTAAGTATTATGTAACATTTCCCCCATCTATCAGGTTAAGTACTGTAGCTACAGAGCATTTTACAGAGATGGAGTTGTGCAGTTCTCTCGTAGGATTAATTCCTTATATTGGATTTAGCAAGGTGATGTGGCATGGCAGAGGTCCATGACTATATTGAATTTGTCTAAGATTTCATGAAATATTAATATTGTGTGCCTCGTTTGCAGTTGTGTGCATGCTGGGGTGGAGGATTTACAAAAGGTAAATGACTAACCACAGACCTTGTTTCCAATACTGTAAAGCCTGTTCATGAACTATCCAGATTATATTGAGATAAACATACTACTAACTCTAATAGTTGATTCAAACATTATATACAAATTTATGAATATTTACTGTTTAGTTTTTCACAAGTTTATGCCTTAATCCTATTTAAATAACTAAGTCCTGTTTACTTTTGTTTCAGAGAGGAACTAACTATTCAAGATGAAGTGGCGAGTTACAGATTAGATTTATGACTTATTACAATGGTGGTTTTATTAAGACCATGATTTTTAGCAAAGGTATGAATTTAAGCTCCCAGGTTCATTTTTTTGAACTTGTTGTGAAGGTTTCCTTTGAGGACAAGGCCTCAGAGGTCATGTATGGAGTGATTGTTTTGTGAAAAGTGTTCACCAAGGGATAATATGGTGTTTTTGTCTTCTTTTTCTGTATGAGTTTGAGAGTGTAGTGATTGTCTGGTTTCACCTATGTAGTTGTTATTGGGGCATTTATTCCACTAGCTGATGTACACCACATGTTGGGATATTCATGTGTAGGTCCCATATGCCTCCAAGGGTTTGAACTGCTGCCCCATTACAGAACCTGATATATTAATGTGGAGAACTAGAAGAATTCTGTCATTGACACCACTATCAACAGTCAGAAGAAAAAAGAATCATCTGAATGATTGGACTGAGTGGACGAAACCACACACTTGACCATTACATGATTTGCTTTTTTTTTTCTAAAGCAAACAAACATCACATCCACCACAATCTCTCCGCTGCCGAGAGGACAGCTATATAGTCCCTGGAACCCAACCACCAGCTAGTGATCAAAAGAGCAGACAAAGGGAGTGCCATCATTGTTCTCAACCATGATGACTATGTCAACGAGGCCAACTGACAACTCTCTGACACCACCTATTATAAAGAACTCAAAGATGACCCCACACCACAATACACTCAGGAATTTAAGAATATCAAATCCTTCCCCAAACAATTCCAAGAGAAACTCTCCAACCTTATCCCCCATGAACCCACCCCAGGAACCCTTTTGCATGCTTCCCACGATACACAAACAAGGGAATCCAGTCGGACATATATCTGGCCATGGCATTCTTACTGAAGGACTATCTGGACACAGAAATCGTCCTAAAACCACTCACCACACAAGGGGCCAGCTTCTTCCAGGACAAAGTCGACTTCCTCCAGAAACTCCACAGCATTAACAGCCTCCCTCGGAACACCATCTTTGCCACAATGGATGTCTCCTCCCTATACACCAGCATCCCTCAGGATGGTTCCCCAATATGCCAGCCTCTTGATGAGCCACCTTGAGGAAGAATTTCTGGACAAATGCACCACAAAGCCCCCCATGATATACCTGAGATATATTAATGATATTTTCATCCTCAGATTTCCACCAAAACTTCAAAAACTACCACCATCCATTAAACTTTCTCTAGAACACTCCCAAACCAGTATCAACTTCCTGGGACATCATGATCAGCTTCAACAATGAAAACCCTATAGACAACTATATACAGCCCTCCCTCCCTCCCCTCCCCCCGATCACCACAGTAACCACTCCAAAGACACCATCTACAGCCAGGCCCTCAGATACCATAGAATATGCACTGAGGAGAGTGTCAGGGATACACATCTTAACATACTTAAAACCGCCTTCATCAAACAAGGACACCACCACAGAAGTAGATCACATCATGAAAAGGGCCACCCAAATACCCTGAGAAAACCTGTTTCAATACCACACCCCTCTGACCACACCCACCTAGTTGTCACCTACCACCCCACACTAGAACCCAAATGGGGTGTAACTAAACAGTTACAACCCATACCTGATCGGGACCACATCCTGAAAGATATCTTTCCCAAACCCTCTTCTGCCCTTCAAACAACACCCCAATCTCACCAAGCTTATCAAAAGCAAGCTCCCCACAGACCAGGACACCAACTCAAAGCAGCACCAGACCCTGCCACAGCAGCAGACGTAAAAGCTGCAGACATGTCTCCACTGCTATGATAATCATTACACCCCCCCCCCAACACACCTTTCAAGATCCATGGGTCCTACACATCCCACCCAATATGTGTTGTTCCTCATCCAGTGCACTAAATGCCCAGTAACAACTATGTGAGGGGAAACCAGACAATCAGTACACTCTCAGATGAATTCACACAGAAATATAAGACACATACACCATATCACCCCTGGGTGAACCATTTTTACAAAATTATCACTCCATATCTGACCTTTCAGTCCTCATCCTGAAAGGAAGCCTGCACAATGAGTTCAAAAGACAAGCCTGGGAGCTTAAATTCATAACTTTGCTAGACACTAAAAATCATGGACTGAATAGAGACACTGGATTTATGGCTTATTACAACAATCTGTAACCCATTAGCCCCCGTTTTTTGTCCTATGACTACAGAGGTGCTAATTGGCCACTTTACCTGGAATGGCCTCTTAGAATATGTGTTAACTATTTATGCTAAACAATCTGTTGCATCTTGCATGTAGTTGTGAGACTGGTCTACAGAACTTATGTCAGTATAACTAAGTTGCTCAGGGATGTGGAAAATCCATATGTAGTTATACTGACCTACTCTCTCGTGTAAACAGCACTCTGTCTCCCGTTGACAACGTCCTCTCGGGGAGGTGGAATACCTACGCCGATGGGAGAAGTCCTCCCGTCGGCGCAGGTAGTGTTCATTATGTCTACACTACAGCTGATGTTGGCATAATTTATGTCGCTCAGGGGTGTGAACAAACCACCCCCCTGTGTGACATAAGTTACACCAACGTAAGTGCTCGTGTGCACAGTGCTATGTCGTGCTATGTATGTGCGGTCAAGCGAGCATCAAGAGCTGCTGCTCTCCTCCCCTCTCCTTATGCAGACCAAGTGGGGAAAGTGACCTGGTTGCAGGAAGCCCTGGTGTTGCTCCTCGCGCCCCCTCTCACAGCCCCCTAGCGGTGTGTGGAGGAGCAGCGTTCTGTGGGGGGTTGGGGAGAGTGAGCAGCAATGCCAGCTGCTCCATGCATTCAGGTCAGTTTCCCCACATGGCGCAGGATCGGGGTGCAGGGGTTACGGGTGAAAGGGGGGAGTGCAGGGGCTGGGGCGAAGTGGGGGTGGGGAGCCTGTATGGACCAAGGGTCATGGGGGGGACCCAGAGGAGCCATGGGTGCCAAAATATAAGTTCACCTAGGGCAGCATTTTCCCTCAGGCTGACCCTGGCTGCTCTGCTGTATGTGTAGACATGCCCTAAGCAGTACAGCATCGCAGCGGCACTAGACAAACCCTGAGACCTTTCTGAGACCTGAAGCAGACTCTGTGTAGCTCAAAAGCTTGTCTCTCTCCCCAACAGCAGTTGGCCCAATAAAAGACATTACCTCACCCACCCTGTCTCACTAATATCCACAGACCAACGTGGCTAAACAGCACTGCACACAACATTTTGAAGCTCAGTGCCAAGCTAACATGAAGTTTCATTCCAACATAGATAGGAAAAAGGAATTGGAATATCTATTTCAATAGAAAAGTGCCAATTCTAAAATTATACAGTATAAAAATGCTTAATGTGACTATATATCTGACTCGGGACCAGGGCCGGCTCCAGGCACCAGCTTGGCAAGCAGGTGCTTGGAGCGGCCACTCCGGAGAGGGGCGGCAGGTCCAGCTATTCGGCGGCAATTCGGCGGACGGTCCCTTACTCCGGCTCGGAGCGAAGGATCTCCCGCTGAATTGCCACCGCAGATCGCGATCGCGGCTTTTTTTTTTTTTTTTTTTTTTTTTT
>NW_020664446.1:19295750-19306403 GCF_002925995.2 Terrapene triunguis
CCAAATTGCCACTGGGTCAGTGCAACCCAGTGGCAGTATTCAGAATAAAAGATTCAGGGGTAGGGGAACCTGTCATGTTACTTGATCTGCTCTGCTTAATATATAGCAGATATTATAAAAAATGTATGAATGTGCAACCAATCTAATGACTCAATTTTTTTGTTAAAATATAAGAGTTTAATAGAACATCGTATGTGCAACATTCCATTATTACATGAAGCTTTTTTTAAAAATAAATATAAAATCATAAAGGTTTTGAATTTAAAATCTTTACATGGATTAGTAGACGACTTGTTGGGTCTCTCTGAAACTGGCCCTCATGTGAGTGCTCTACTAGCTAAACAGGTATCTAATCTCAAAGTGACTTCAGAAAATATTGAGCTAGGTGTGCAAAATAAATAAATCCTCAATAGTCAAGGAATCATTTTTTTTTTCAAATGTTTAAGTACCCCCAGTGGATCATCTGCGCCCCCTCAGGGCCAGGGTTGCCACTGCAGTGCCCTGCTAACAATTCCTCCCCTCCTCAGGGCTCCCTTACTACATTCACACCAAACTAACAGTCTCACAGGCTCTTCTGGACAGACTTTTATTCCTTTTTCATTTTCCCAGTACAGCAAGCCAAAAGTGAAAACAATATAGCAATTACTATGGTGGTCCTGAGTTCTGTCCACAGCCTACTGCCAGGCCTTCTGCCTCTGACGGTTTCAGCACCACACTTCACTTCACTTCACCTGACCCAACCCAACACAGCTCAGCCCTGCCCTCTTCACTGCAGCTTCCTGTTGCTCCTAGAGTGGAACCACCTGATCCTACCTGTGGCTCTTTTATAATCAACGTTGGCTAGCCCTAGGCTCTTCAGCCCTGAAGGAAAAGCCACTGTACAGTACAGTAACTAAATAGGGATCCGATTATCAAGTTCTTAGCACCAGCAGCTCCCGGTGAGAACCATGAAGGTTCACTCTCCCATTGAAAGAAGGAGTTGCTATGTGCTGAGCAATTGAACATCAGGCCAAAAACATCTAAAAGGGGCTTGATGGATCACACTGAAGAAAGAACAATTATTGGTTTTCCCTAGTGCTATGAGACAAGAAAAAGATAAAACTCAGCAACAGGAAAACCTGCAATATGACAATAAAAATCCTTAGCCATGTTGGCAAATAAGCAGGGCCATCTGCCTAGGAAATCGGTATTTATGGGCAGAAAAGTGAATGCCATGCAAAATTGAGGGCGTGTTAACATTAATTGTTTTGGAATGTCATACTGGCCACTGATGCCAAGTCAATGTGGTATCTTATATCAGTTTTTTTTTTTTTAATCTTGCAAATCAGAACCCTAGGCCCTTCCATCCCTATTTATTAATGGAGTGGAGGGAACATTCTCTGTTACAAAATCAGTCAAAATAAAACCTGCCCAAACAAGTGTCAACTGCTTTTGAGAGAGATGTGAGATGGAGAGATGTGAACATGGGCAGACTGGCAGGAATTTCTCTTGATTGGCTCCATTCTGTTCTCTCTGAGATGACCCAGAGGTTTAGAGTGGCTGACCGTTCCTTTGCCCCAAGTGCTGTCTAGTAGTGAAAGAGTATTGCAGCTCTTCTTGTACAGTGTATATGTGAGGCCACAAAGGAGGCTGCCATAATAATAAATTTCTTCTGTTTTTGACAGCTACAGTGCAACTGCATTAGTGCTGAAAAATGGGTACTAATTTTTCTCACGTAGACAAAGCCTAAAGGAGCTATTGATGCCATCTGGTTGCAGTATGCCTAATCCATGTTTTGTATATGTATTACTCTGCTCCTCTATTACTTCAGAACAGATTAGTGTGGTTGCTCAAATTTTTAACTTTCTGGCAGAGTTTGGGGCTTGGAGGAAAACTAGCCAGCTAAAGTTCTATCCATATAAAACAGAGGTTGATGGTGGATTGGGGGAAATTAGTTGGAAAGAGCAAAGTTGATATCTACACCTTCAATTCAGGGGAAGTTACCTGCTTTTGTTATGAAGGTTTAGTCAAGGTTCCTGTTGCACTGTGGTTGATTCTCAATGTCCATGTAGTGGTGGTATCCAGGAGTAGCTTTTCTTTTCCATCTTTGTTTGTCAAGGAGACGGATCTTTCCTTAGATACAGATCTTGTTGCTATTGATCTTGCTTTCATCACTTATAGATCAGATTATTATTACAGTATACATTGTACATGGGTTGAAGACTGCTCTTTCCTTCATAGTTGAAGACCAAAGTGCCGTAATACACATACTATAGGCTAACTTTAGATGTTCTCTGTCCTCATCCAGAAATTAAGGCTGAGCTCTTGGATTTAAAGGAGTTCAGCCCAGTAACTGGGGTGCCATCAGACTATACAGTCACATGCATACAGATGACCTTCTTCCCAGCTAAACATCTGGGATGGAAATACAATTCATGCATCCTGAGGAAAAAATTCACAATCTTTGATTTAAAAATCATAAGTCTCTACTAAATGAGCTAACAGAATCTCTGTTAGTTGTCAGAGTTGAGCGAATGATTTGCTATGAACAATTTATTGGATGAATTTATCCTTTTCATGGAATATCCATGGCAACTTCACAATTTCCTTAAATTTATTTGCAGGTGAATTTAGACGCCTTTTGTGATACTTCTCTCCTCCTCCTTTGGAACTTTTAATAATTTGCTGCTCATGTTCAGTCTTCAATACTCTGAATTCAAGCTATATTGCTTAATATATGGAGATATACCTATCTCATAGAGCTGGAAGGGACCTAAAAGGTCATCAAGTCCAGCCCCCTGTTTTCACTAGTAGGACCAATACTGATTTTGCCCTAGAGCCGTAAGTGGTCCTCTTAAGGATTGAGCTCACAACCCTGGGTTTAGCAGGCCAATGCTCAAACCACTGAGCCAGCCCTCCTCATGCTTAGGTAGGTTATTTTTTTTCTCTCTTCAATATGATGAACCTAAGCACTTCGGGCATGAATACTCACATTCTACCTTTTGAAATTCACTTTCTGCAAATAGCCACACACACATCTTCCCATAAACATTTTTGCTGGTAAAACTTGCGTGAATATTTGTGGAAAGCAAATACAAAAGAAGCATAAACATGGCCAAAGCAAATTAATTTAAAAAGTCAAGCAATTCAGATCTAGTTAGTTAACTAGTTACAGTTCACACAGTAGTTAGAGACTGCAGTAGTGTGTTTAAAGAAAAACTGTTTCCAGTAAGATTTTTATTCCCATTTCAAGCCAGCTACTAGAGGGCAAGCCATTCCCAAACTGAGCACATCTGATTCTGTACAGTAGAGGGCAGAGGTACACATTCATGCAAGCCTAGAATGTAAATCATGCTCACAAGAAATCACACAAATATTAATTTTAAAAATTTCAGGAAATCTTTCTTTTACCAAAATACACACAAATGAATTTCATGTCTGAGTTGGCATTTAAGTTTCACAATAATTTCTCTTTGGCTTAGATTGATTTAGATGATTAGAGTGACTTTTCATCCTTGTAAGGTTCATTCAGCATGTGTTTTCTACTTTACTGTGGATCTACAGTCACAGATCTTTTCCTTTTTTTTTAAATTTGGGAGTAAGGTGACAGGTGGGGTAGGGAAAGGGATTTGCTGTAGACAGCTAAGTACGTTCCCAAAAACTGCATTTTTACATCTTGACCATTTTTAAAAGTTAATTTTCAGTTTCAATCCTATTTCCAGCATTATTTTGTCAGATTATGATAAGCGTACAAAATTTACCACCTAATGGAAAACACTTAAGAGCATTATTGAAAGTGTAACACTTAAGGATCAGGCTCATAAACTCTGGATCCAGAAACTAAAGTATTATAGACATTAATGACAATCCACCTACACTTAACTGCACATTCAACAGTGTACAAAATCTAAATATTTTTGTAACT
Source organism: Terrapene triunguis (assembly GCF_002925995.2). Taxonomy (NCBI): domain Eukaryota; kingdom Metazoa; phylum Chordata; order Testudines; family Emydidae; genus Terrapene; species Terrapene triunguis. The sequence goes on from NW_020664446.1 coordinate 19,299,655, forward strand.
TTTCCATCTGCCATTCACATTCTTTCAATAATTTTTTTAAAGCTATTTTTTATGGTTTACAAACCAACTTGTTTGAAAATGTTTGTCATTTAACCTAACTATTAACTGGGTATAATCTAATGCAGAGTACTGGGAGAGAGATTTTTCAGAGCTCCAGAACTTACCTTTCACAGAACTAAATTTCTCATGTCTACTTATATACTCAAGAAGTCTGTTTATAATTAATAAAATATGTGGTCTACTTTTATAGCAGTTCCTTAAAATAAATGATATTATAATAAAGTATAAGTAGATAACTTAAGGAGTAACTTTTTTAAAATAAAGTATTGGTCTTGTCTCACCTCTAAACAGGTTGATTTATGGCTGTTTGCAGTTTTTGAGACTACAAAACAATTAATTAATGTGTGAAAAGAACAATGAATTAATCCTAGAGAGCCCTGGAGCCTTTAAAGCCCTGAATCATATGTTGAGCTCGTTTAAAACTTGCATAAGAAATTAATGTAGAATAAAGCCTTTTAATTTGAAACATGCATCTATAGTAGCTGTCCCTAGGATATCTTCTGGATCATTATTCAGAAAGGTTAAGAAGGACTTTATTTTTTTATATTCAGTATGTATTTTCCAGTTACAGCTCAACATGGTGCATTTCAACTTAGAGAGAGAGATTTTTAAAAGAAATGAGCTTTTTATTCACCTTCCACTTAATTTCCTTGCTGCCATGCCAGTCCCAGCTTAATGAATGTAATTGCTACCTTTGATGAAAATACTATTATCAAGATCACACATTACATTGGAAAACAGTTTTTCTTTAAACACACTACTGCAGTCTCTAATTATGCATGTAACAAGTGGCTCCTGAACAAAAGAGCATGTTGTCTACAATTGCTAGGAATTGGAGCAAGGCAAATTTGAACAAAGGACAGATTAGATTTGCTACATGCTCCACAAAACCCATTCCCCTGATTAATTTCCTGCAAAAACTAAAACAATTCTCTCTTAAAAGAAACTAACCCTCATCTCCTGAATGATCCATATGCCATTTGTGTCAATCTATATGATAATGGCTACAGATTTAAATTATTAACTATTAGATGTAGTAAAATAGGAAAGCTCTTTTATAAACTTATCTTTTCATATGTAAATAAGTAGTGCACGCTCTTAAGGAATAATGAACAAAAAAATCTGACTTTTCTGTAGAAATCAGGAGCCAGAAAGCACCCTGCTATCTGAAAGTCTGAATTGTGCATGCATAATCCAATTATTTTGTCAGTTTATTCTAAAATATATATTCTCCACATAAATATCTGAGTATGATGATCATGCTTCCTAACCTAACATTCTTCTGACTTCTCAGGAATGACATGTTTTTATGACTGCTTTTAGTATGCTCTTATTTTTTTCTAAAGAAGAGCATTTCCAAAATTAATTTTATTAAATATTTCAGACAAAAACAATTCCATTAATAGATACTAACCAGTCAAAATTAGAATTTATTCCATGAAACAGACATTGAAAGCCGGTAAAGTCAAGTTTTGGAACCAGCATATATTCATCAATAAAATACTGAGTGTATTAACTGAATTATTTCATTAAACTATTAAATGTCATGCTTTAAAACATAATGTTTGTATAACCAGACCACCTAGGAGCTCTACTCATGGACCAGGACCAGGATGAAAGTAACATAGAAGATTTCCTGGTATGGGGGGTCTGGCTCTGGGCAGCCGGAAGGGGTGGGGCCTTGGGCACAAGGGGTGGGGCTGGGAGTCAGCCTCCCCCAGCCAGCCCAGCCGCGCTGCCTGGCCCGCACCACCCAGAGCTCTGGTGACTATTTAAAAGGGCCCGGGGCTCCGGCTGCTGCCGCAGTAGTAGCAGCAGCTGGGAGCCCCGGGCCCTTTTAAATCACTGGGCCCTGGGTCAGTGGCCCCTTTTACCACCCACCCCCGTTGGCGGCCCTGCCGGTAGGGTCCCTACCAGCAGGGCTGCCGATGGGGGGGTGGGCGGCAAAGGGGGAGCAGCGCTTTAACGTTGGCTGTATACGGGCCAATACCGGCGGCCACTTCTTACTGGTACGCCGTACCAGCCTATTTTCACCCCTGACCAGGACCCTATTGAGCTAGGTACTGTAAAACACAAAACAAAAAAGACAGCCCCTGACCCAGAGATTATTTATTTCTATTACTGTAGCACCTCAGCGCCCTAATCGTGGGCCATGACCCTATTGTACTAGGTGTTGTACAAACACAGCACAAAAAGACAGTCCCTCCCCCCAAAAGATCTTACAATGTGAATATGACAACAGACGGATAGACTGATTTTATTTTCCAGTATTTTTCAGGTAAAATCATTAGGCAAAAATTGCTTAGTGTCAAGAAGCAAGTTCCATAATGAATCCAATCCTGTGCATCCTTACTCCTGTGGATAGTCCCAGTAATGATCCCTCAGTCAATAAGACTACTCACCTGAGTAAAAACGAGTCTTCTGAGAATTGGTTTGCCAGCCCAGCCTCGTATGTTTAAGTCAGTGGACTGACGGGCTGTATATGTTTACCACTGCCCTCTATGGTATAGAATCAGAACTATTCAGCTGTGTGCTGATGAGGCCCCCTTTTACTGGTAACAGCTGAAAGCGATTTTTCTTTGGTTCAAGTGGTAAAGGCTTGTGCTTTTGGAAGATGACAATTTGAATTATGTCCCCGCTGTCACTATACAGTCCTAAGTGGCCATGGCACACAGCATAGTAACATCTGTGAAGTTCTCAAAAAGCCATAGATTTGTTACAAGGCTAAAGAATAAAAAAAAAAAAAAAAACCAATGCTGTGAGCTTCTCTTATGTGGTTCAGGAGCTGAGACTCACCCAGCACTGGAACAAGAAGTGTCAACCCTGTGCTCTATAATAAGGTTATTAAAGATATTAGACATTTAAAAATTATACAGAGGCCTCAGATAGCAAAATGCAATTTAATGGGATTGTTTTATACATAATGACATTTAGAAGTTTTTTTTAATGCACTAAGACATGGCAGAGAAACCACCACAAAAGTTATTAATTTTTCTCTACTCTCACTCATTGCACATAAGCATCCTGCCCTTCTGATCTCTAGTATGTTTTAGTGCCCTGTTGATGTATGCCAGCAATACTCTATCCTATAATACCTAGTCTAGCTCATCTGTAGCCTGGTACCTGAGAAAAATCTGATCAATCTCTTACACTAGAAGATCATATTATACAATGTAAATTAGCAAAATATTATGGATAAGATGGAGCACAAGAGAAAAGATTCTAAACTTTATCACAGACAATGAACAGTAATAGATTTTCCATTCATAAATCTAGGTTTTTCACAAGAGTTACAATGACAACAGTAGGTGGCTGCAGCAAAAATTTTATTTTTCACAATCTGTATTACAGCACTTTCTGTAGGCATCCAAATGAAGGGATATTCACAGCTATTCTCCCTCTATGGGACTGATCCTGCAAGTATTAAGCTCTTCAACTCCTGTTCAAGTCACTGGGAGTTAAAGGGCACTTAGTACCTTCCAGGATCAGGTTCTGTATACATGCATGAAAGGTAGGCTTCTAAAGCCTTATCTACCCTGGGGCCTTCAGCCACTGGTATAGTTGCCCTAGAGCACACCCCTGATGGGCACAGGCAAAAACACTACAATCTGTGGCTTGCACCAGTGTAATTTACTACTGCTTTAAAATTGCATTGTGACTACATGGAGATTGTAAATATTGGCAACGTTTGGTGGGCGGTTTGAGCAACATTTCAAATTGTCAATTTATTAAGGTGAAGCTCTGCCTCTTTAAGAGTAAAGTAATCTTTTTTTTTTTCTGCTGCTTCTTTAAGAGGTGGAGGAGACCTTTCCTCTGGGTTTATTGTGTTGCCCACCATTCTAACCTACCTGTGCCTTATATGGCTCCCTATCACTAGAACACTCCTGCATACGCACCTTTTGTCAGGAAGTCTCATGTGTATCCCTCATAATTTCAAGTCAGTTCTTTCAAACCTCCAGCTCCTCCTAGGGTATCTAGTTTGCTGGTCAGCTTCCTTTAGTGGATCCTGCTACTGACTCCTGTCTCTTCAGGTCACTAGAATCCCTTGCTCCAGCTCCCCTTGCGGCCATTTTGCTTCTTCTCGGCTGTACTTTACAGTAGCTTCCTTTAGGTCTCCCATTGTTTTCTTCAGCTCCTTTATCTGTTTCCATACTTCATCCTCTTTATTCTCTCCTCCCTCCCTGATTGCCCCACTTAATTAGGTTCCTGGCCTCTCCTAATCTATCCTTGGCCATCTCCTAATCTATCCTTGGCCATCTCATAGGTTCCTTCCAGATATAAGCCATAAGAAAGCCATGAGATCTTTCTTTCACTTGGCACCTTGAGGAAGAAAAATAGAGAAAGAGACTGTCTCCTGGAACCAACCCTTTTTATAAAGTCTCAGGGCATCCACCCATCTGGCTTTACATTGGCCAGGTGTCTGATCTGGCTCCCCTCTCTGAATAACCTTGTCATATCCCTCAGAGTCATCTGGGGTAAGCAGGGGAGCAATGAACAGCCAGAAGCTTCACTGTGCTGTAAATTGGCAGAGTGAATTGTTAGAGAGTAAGTATATTAGTGATGTGAAATTGCTGTGCAGAAATGCACTAGATTTGATGGGACAGATAACTAAATGAGCAAAGCAAGAAAAAAAAGATCATGAGCCAAATAGCATTTATCTAGTCAACAAGTTTTGTTATGTTCCTCTGCCCTTTCTGTTGCTGCTTACGTAAGCAATTCATTCACACCGATGGATTTCAAGCTAATTGTCCATCTTATTCCAAACCATTCTCCTCAATTTAAGCTTTTTATAGTTGAATATTGACCTGCTTCTTCACAACCATCTCTTTGATTAATTCAGAGTACAAGAAAGCCACTGAAGGACCTTCATTATTATGATCAACAAATACTTCAAAATCATTAGAACACCACATTCTCTTTAGCCCTCTACCTGTTGCGAAAGAGTCTGATGGGCTGAAATCAATCACCATATAGTAAACTGGAAGTAGGAACAAGCTCCCTCTGAACATCTTGTTCTGAATTACACTACTCAGAAGTTATTTAACATTTTAAATTTTGAGGTACTGGAAATGGATCTTGTAACATCCGGTTTGAATTTGGCTCAGAATATTCACATCTGTATACTGGAAACCTAGATAACATGGACTGCATAATATAAAATATGTCCTGGCTTCCAAACATTTAGGAAGATTTTAACTCCATTATGGTCTATTTCCTTGTTTGGAGAGAGAATGAGTAGAGGGATACTTTATCCTAGTTTTATTTATGTATGCATTTGCATAGAAAGATCGATGGTAAGAGTAGAACACAGATTAAGCATATTTACTGATCTAATCAGTAACAAGTCTCCCAAAGCTCCAGAAGCCATTTGTGTTCAAACCCTAAGCCAGACTCTTGGACCCTATCTACGCTAGGCTTTTTACAAAGACTAGTTCCTCCAAGCCCATACTCATGTTAAGTAGTAGTCAATGGAGCAACATATGTGAATACAGTCTTGAGGTTTAGGCTCCATGTTTGAAACCCAAATTTGGATTAGGTTTATATACTGTGCCATCTAAACATCAAACAATGGTCTGACTAGCTAGTGTAGAAAGGACCAACCTAATTTAATACTCTTTTAGAAAAACATAAAATATTCTAGGTGTCCCATTTGTGAACCACTTACAGAGGAGGCTCTGGGTGCATCCTGTGATTTACAACAGTGTTGTATGCCAAAGAGCTTGCATGCTAAAGTCATGAGTCCATACAACAAAAATAAAGGGCCAAATCCTACTCATCTTTCTTTCTCAGGAGTATTTCTGTATTTCAGTTAATGGACAATTCATGTGGTTAAGGTGAACAGGGTTTGGCTCCAGGTTAACAATTGTAAAGGCAGTCACAAATTGCTGAGCAGCCTATGAAGTAGAACATTTAGTGGAATAGGTGGATTTACAGATAGAGAGTGACAAATACTAATAGAAAACTTCTAAGCATACAAGGTGACATGAGAGGAGGTAATGGAGACACAGAGTTTTGGGTAGGCTGGAGAGGGACAAGTGAGATGCAGCGAATCTTCTTTCTTTTTCTTTTTCTTAACCTCCAGCATTTTCCTTGTCTGCAGATTCCAGTTGTACTGGTTCCAAGATCCATGAGTTACCTCCAATGCAAGTAGTGCCCGAAGCCTGTAGGCGAGGTGAAATAACGGTACCCAAAATGAGTGTCATTTTTTACACCGTTCCAGAATCACTGCGACATGACTATGACTACAGTTTTTATTGTTTAAGTTAATTTCAACACCTTAATGTGGCATTTATTGGTCAAAGCTACCAAATAACAATGTATTAAAAGATTTATATTGGTTTTGCATGGACAAGTATTTGTTTTCAGAAATGATGAAGCTGATTAGCATGTGGCAAAAATGATGAATATCAATATTTGGCCATATACTAAAATGAAATGTTTTTGCATTGCATATTCTTAATTGTCAAAGTATCTCACAAGTTATAATAGTTTTCTTTATTTTCAACTGAAATTTGCTGACCAGAACAGTCTCACACTGAAGGTTGTAAAAAGCAACAGAGGGTCCTGTGGCACCTTTAAGACTAACAGAAGTATTGGAGCATAAGCTTCTGTGAGTGAATGCCCACTTCATCAGACGCAAGGCTTGCATCTGATGAAGTGGGCATTCACCCACGAAAGTTTATGCTCCA
>NW_020664446.1:19306803-19324303 GCF_002925995.2 Terrapene triunguis
GAGGGTCCTGTGGCACCTTTAAGACTAATAGAAGTATTGGAGCATAAACTTTCGTGGGTGAATGCCCACTTCATCAGATGCAAGCCTTGCGTCTGATGAAGTGGGCATTCACTCACGGAAGCTTATGCTCCAATACTTCTGTTAGTCTTAAAGGTGCCACAGGACCCTCTGTTGCTTTTTACAGATTCAGACTAACACGGCTACCCCTCTGATACTTGACAATGAAGGTTGTACAGCAGTAGCAGTAGATTGTACTCCCAGAGTTTGTACTGCACAGTCTGTAGATATAAATGTGCATGAATTCCTAATGTAACGATCCTCCATTTGTAAGCTTTTGTACATACAATGTAGATCTAGTCTGGTAGAAGGTTTTAATTAATAATTCTCTGTGCATGCAGTACTAGCCTTTGAAATTTTCTAGAAACTAGTTTTTTAATTCAGTAACTCCTATGCGCAGATTCCAGGGAGATGTGCTCATTCCAAATGGAATTATACCACTTCATGCTGGTGGAAATCTCATCAGTGAAGGAGACGATAATATAGACATCAGCGTAGAGGCCATTGATAGAATACCTTCCATTCAGTGGCTAGAGTGGTATTTCAAGAACAGTCTGCAGATAGTCCAGCATCACAAGAAATATCACTGAAGCGTGGGAAAGAAAAGTCATTTACTCTCCCCAGGCAATCAGAGTCTCTTATGTAGTGTGCAGCATTTGAAAAACTTAGAGCATGTCCAGAACCCACTGGCCATGAAAAAATACTTGAGAAAAAAAATTCTTGTCACCTATAAATGAAGGATGTCCAAGATCTCTCCTGGTGTCTTTTAAGACTACTACCTCATTATATCCTACCAATACCAAATGATATTGATATTGTTTATACTCAGGTGATTCCATTTTGGACTGGTTTCAACACAAGCTGCAACAAAGAAGAGCACCTACACAGCGGTTGCATATGCACCTATTGTGGATGCCGAACCAGCTGATATGGCTACGGTCTATAGTACAATGCATAGTATAGTATAGTAAGGAAATGTCAGCATCTGTAGGACAGCAGCATTCATTTCAGACCGTGGATCAGCAGCTGTGTGCTGTTGCTTAGCAAGTGACACAGACTCTCCCAAATAAACATGGTTACCTGGGTGGCTTTCAAACCCTGTGCTGTTTTCTTGCATGTATTGAGAATTTTTGGGGAGATGCAAGATTGCTAGACCTTCTTGTTGATTCTGATGTGTATTCAGCTTCTACTGCAGCTCAAATGTTTGCTTGTAAGCAATTCAGCCATGCTCTACTTAGCATGACACTAGCATTTGAGGCCCCAAGTACTCTAAAACTTTATTTGTTAAATGGTGTGAGCAGGGAGGAAGTACTCATGTAGTTCCATCATTTGCCTAGCAAATGTTGGCTGACACTTAAAAAGATGTTTGAGTCTGAAGACATTGAGTTATTAAAGATCTTGATGATTCTGCAACTCAGCACATTCTACCACCATTGGAGGAATTTCAGACACGGGAGTATACATGGGATCATTTTCTGCAGATTATGCAGACACTACTTCTAAATGTCCATACAGCGTGAGGGTGAATGGAAACTTTGCACACTCACACAGTGTGCCATGCTTCCATACTTCTTTACTGTGGACAGGCCCAGCTAGGCCAGGTGGATACCAGTCTACATTCTTGTCATGTTAAATCTCCCAGAAGTAGTACACCGTGCCTTGGAATTGGAGAAAATTGCTGTGTGTCAGATTCCTGGTTCTTTCAATGGAAATTGGAGTGACATGGGAACAGAGGAAAACTGTCATCAAAGACCCAAAGGACAGCAGTGGGATTGTAGGACTGACAAGAAAGAAGCCACCTGTTGTCAGATGGACCCTCACAAGACACGTCCTGAGTGAATATGAAAAGCTACGAGAGAAAGAAGTGGCCTAACAAGAAGTAATGAAGACAAAGTCCACAAACAAGTCCTTGCTTCTGCACTGAAGAGGAATGAAGAGTATGTTACAGCTCTTACCAGCCATGTCATCAACAATATGACAAACCCATCTGACTGTGAATCAGGAGTGAATGTATTACATCACATCTAGAAGTGCTTATCAACATATCCTCTGGATTGCATGTAACATCAGGGATATGAGTCTGCACTGAAAACAGCAGATGTAGCTGAAGAATACATAGAGATATTTGTGAGAGGTGCACTTGATACTGATGGGGCAGGTAGCTTCTTCAGCCCAGAAATCTGGCATCAAAACACTTGTTGAAATGGCCAAAAAGACCAAATTTAAGTCTGGCAAGAGAGTGATAATCACAGCAGCTATCAGTCCAGAAATTGTTTTCCGCAGAGCCCTCTCCTTAACAAGATGCATAGTTGATGTTTCAGTGGCAACTGATTCCTAGTCACCCAATAGGATGTGTCCCTATGTCTCTCTTCCATGCATGTGGAACAATGAGAAGAATGATAACGCTGAATTAGGGCATCAGCTGGAAGCTCAAACTGAAAGTATCCGTGAGCTAAGAGCATGAAACAAAGAAACCATCGTGTACATCAGAGATGCCGTGGCTGTCATACAGATGATTGTTGGAAACAAATTCAACCCATTCTAAGAATTGGCTGCTGAGCACTTGAGGCAGATCCTAAGGATTTGACAATGCTAATTCTGTAACCGGATTCTTTGACAGCTATGACAACAGTAATTCTGTGAAAACTGCAGAAAGACAGCACCGGACAGGATCTAAGGTTGGATGCAAGAAATACCAGGTGATTGCCCTGTGCTTCCATGGAAAATGTTTCTAAACATTGGATCCAACAAGCCATCACTTGTAAAATTCCTCTGTGAATATGTGGTTCAAAATGCACCTGAGATTATAGGAGCACACCCAACACAAACTCTCCTTCTTGCTAGAAGCTTTTCCAATGGTGAAGTAGCAAAGTACGGTATTCAAGAGGAAACGGATGCCAGGATGTTTCTTCATGCTGTATATGCCAATATGGCATTTGGGTCTCTTGGTGTCAAAGGGACGATAGTAATTAGGTCACCTAATACATATGTTTTGGTCCTTGCCATTCATTACTGTGGAACACGTAGATAACGTGGATTAAACAGGCACCATTACAACAGGACATCTGACAAGCATCATTTCATACCTGTGCTTGCAATTGGCGATACACTCACTCCTGACTTCTGCAACATACTTCCTGCTGTACACACATTGACAGAATGTGACTCTGTGTCATCTCTATTTGGTACTGGGAAAAAATCTGTGTTTAATGTTGTCAAAACAAAGGGAGCTTACCGCTTCAGAGATCTTGCCAAATTGGGAGAGGTGACAGACAAGTCGCAATTTCTGCAGCTAAGAGGTTGGTAGCTGTGCTGACTGGCCAGAGCAAGAAAGTAAAATGGAGACCCACAGAGACCTGAACTGCTTGAGCCTCAATCTAGCCATCAGAAAAGACAAGTCATTGGCTAAACTCCCATCATATGAGGACAGTTTTGAAGAACATGTCAAAAGAGCATGTTGGCAAACAAAAATTTGGATGTCTTTGTACATAGGTAATCCAGATATTCAATCTTCATAGCAACATGGATGGAAGAATGTGGACTATGAACTCCTTCCTGTATTTTACAAGGGCCCAATGGCATCTGATTTTCTACAAGACCTTATTTGTGCCTTTACGGGTTGCTGCACAATCAACTGTGTCTGTATTCAAAACAATGTTACTTGCACAAAACTGTGTTCATGCCAGAGCAGTGAAGACTCTGGTAACTGACTCACTCTCGATGGAGATCATAATGATGAACAAGATGATGATAATGATGTTAACTAGAAATTATGTGCATGTGGGTAGAGAGGGTATATTAAGTCGACCAAATTGGTGGTGTCTGTTGCTTGCCTAATACTTTTCAATGCCAAAAAGGAAAAGGGCTATAACAACCAGCAGAAAAGCTGGAGAGCAAACAGAATTCTTAGTAGTGTGTTAGACCCAGGCCAGTTGGGTACAGCAGTGTAGTAGAAGGCAGATATACTGGATAAGCAGTTTTCTGTTCCCTGACTGACTACAGTGGGGGCTGCTCCAGGCTAGGGTGGACACATGACTCCAATTAGCCTGCAAAGAGTCAGGTGAGGTCGTTAAGCTAATGTGAACACCTGACTAATTAACCTGAAAAGAGTCAGGTGAGACCATTAAGCTAATATAAACACCTGACTCTAATTAAGGCCCCTCTGATACTGTAAAAGAGCTGTAAAAAGCAACAAAGAGTCCTGTGGCACCTTATAGACTAACAGACGTATTGGAGCATAAGCTTTCGTGGGTGAATACCCACTTCATCAGACGCATGAGGTGGAAATTTCCAGAGGCAGGTATAAATATGCAGGCCAGAATCAGTCTGGAGATAACAAGGTCAGTTCAATCAGGGAGGATGAAGCCCTCTTCTAGCAGTTGAGGTGTGAAAACTCTCACTGAAGGACTGTCCAGATATGTGGACTCTCTACTCAGACCCTACGCCACCAGCACTCCCAGCTATCTCCGTGACACCACTGATTTCCTGAGAAAACTACAGTGCATTGGTGATCTTCCAGAAAACACCATTCTAGCCACCATGGATGTGGAGGCTCTCTACACAAACATCCCACACATAGATGGAATACAAGCTGTCAGGAACAGTATCCCTGATGATGCCACAGCACAACTGGTTGCTGAGCTCTGTAACTTTATCCTCACGCACAATTATTTCAAATTTGGTGAAAATATATACCTCCAGTGGCACCGCTATGGGCACCCGCATGGCCCCACAATATGCCAACATTTTTATGGCTGACTTGGAACAACGCTTCCTCAGCTCTTGTCCACTCACGCCCCTTCTCTACCTACGCTACATTGATGACATCTTCATCATCTGGACCCATGGGAAGGAGACTCTGGAAGAATTCCACCACGATTTCAACAGTTTCCACCGCAACATCAACCTCAGCCTGGACCAATCTACACGGGAGGTCCACTTCCTAGACACCACAGTACGAATAAGTGACGGTCACATTAACACCACCCTATACTGAAAACCCACCGACCGCTATGCCTACCTTCATGCCTCCAGCTTCCATCCCAGACACACCACACGATCCATCGTCTACAGCCAAGCACTGAGGTATAACCGCATTTGCTCCAACCCCCTCAGACAGAGACCAACACCTACAAGATCTTCACCAAGCATTCTCAAAACTACAATACCCACACGAGGAAATAAGGAAATGAATCAACAGAGCCAGAAGTGTACCCAGAAGCCTCCTGCTGCAAGACGAGCCCAAGAAAGAAACCAACAGAACTCCACTGGCCATCACCTACAGTCCTCAGCTAAAACCTCTCCAAACGCATCATCAATGATCTACAACCCATCCTGGACAACAACCCCTCGCTTTCACAGGCCTTGGGAGGCAGGCCAGTCCTCGCCCACAGACATCCCACCAACCTTAAGCATATTCTCACCAACAACCACACACCGCACCATAGTAACTCTAACTCAGGAACCAATCCATGCAACAAACCTCGATGCCAACTCTGCCCACATATTTACACCAGCGACACCATCACAGGACCTAACCAGATCAGCCACAACATCATCAGTTCATTCACCTGCACATCCACCAATGTAATATATGCATCATGTGCCAGCAATGCCCCTCTGCTATGTACATCGGCCAAACTGGACAATCCCTACGTAAAAGAATTAATGGACAAAAGTCAGATATTAGGAATGGCAATATACAAAAACCTGTAGGAGAACACTTCAACCTCCCTGGACACACAATAGCCGATTTAAAGGTAGCCATCCTGCAGCAAAAAAAACCTTCAGAACCAGACTCCAAAGAGAAACTGCTGAACTTCAGTTCATTTGCAAATTTGACACCATCAGCTCAGGATTAAACAAAGACTGTGAATGGCTAGCCAACTACAAAAGCAGTTTCTCCTCCCTTGGTGTTCACACTTCAACTGCTAGAAGAGGGCCTCATCCTCCCTGATTGAACTGACCTTGTTATCTCCAGACTGATTCTGGCCTGCATATTTATACCTGCCTCTGGAAATTTCCACCACATGCGTCTGACGAAGTGGGTATTCACCCACGAAAGCTTATGCTCCAATACATCTATTAGTCTATAAGGTGCCACAGGACTCTGTCGCTTTTTACAGACCCCGACTAACACGGCTACCCCTCTGATACTGTAAAAGAGCTCACTCCGGTCAGGCCGGCGGAAGGAAAAGGGAGCTAGAGGAAAGGAAGTGTGCCTGAAAGGCTGGATAATGAAGGTACCCTCAAGCCACGGGAAGGGAGCCCTAAGATAAGGATGAAGAAGGCGTTAGGAGAGAGAAGCAGGAGAGCTGTGGGGAAGTGGCCCAGGGAAGTGTAGCAGCTCTGGCGGTGAAAGGTTGGCTGCCAACAGCTGCTGCCACTAGGGTCCCTGGGCTGGAACCCAGAGTAGAGGGCGGGCCTCTACAGAAACACCTCCTGGGAGGGGAAGACAGGCCCCTGCCAGGACAGGAGGCTAAACTGTTCTTGAATAGCCCGTAGAGACAACAGAGAGTTCTCTCACCAACTTCCTTGCTGGCTTATGATGAAAAGGGCTCAGTAGACTGTAACCCTGGCCCTAGAGAGAGAAGGGCTATGTGGAGGGTCGCAGTGAGCCTCTGAGGCTAGCATAAACCGCCTGGAAGCATGGGACCCACGGAGACAAAGTTGGAGCTCTGCCACTGTAGATATAAATTGATTTACAGGATGGTGTTTCCTATCTTCCCCAAAATCAACATCAAAATGAAACAAACCAATCCAGTGAATTTACAGTACAGAGATTCTTGTGCATTTTTGTTCTACCTATGTGGACTCTTTCCCAAAAAGGGGGAAAACAAGTTATTTGTTTCTTTTCTTTTTTAAAATGAATTTGTTGTTCCATATATCAAGTATTAGATTTCTCTTCTCCTGTAACATTTAATAAAGCTCTCAGAAGGGAGGTGGATTGGAGAGAAGGTCTACCTTTCCACCATCTGTCCTTCCCTGCCCGAGAACTGTCATGATTTGGAGGGCAGGATGTCTGAGCGGCTGGGGAGGTGGTCGGGACAGTTCCAGTGCCTTTCCCTATAGGGAAGGGTGCTGGTCCTTAATCAGTTGGTCCTGTCCATACTCTGGCACTGCTCAACACCCTGAGCCCACCCCTGGGTGCCTTGTCCTACCTCCAGAAGAAAATTCTTGCATTCTTTTGGACGGGACTGCACTGGGTCTCTGCGGAGGTCCTGAGTCTACCTCTGGAGGCAGGTGAACAGGGCCCGCTCTGCCTCCACAATCAGGTCCATGTCTTCCACCTCCAGGCCCTGCAGAGACTCCTTTATGGTGCAAGTAGTCCAGCATGGAGTGCACTGGTGCACGCCTTCCTCTGCTCCCTCCAAGGGCTCCAATACAACTGGCAGCTCTTTCATCGCCGAGGGGTTTTCCGCAAGACCACTCTGAGCTGCCGGACTTCTACCAGGACCTCTCCAGGCCCAGGAAGCTGGTCTCGGTGACCAGGTCTGTGGTGGCTGCCGAGGGGGAAAACCTCCTCTTGGAGACATCTTGGTGTGCAGGTGGCGGAGTACCCTTTGATGTGCTGGCAAGTAGCAACAGGATCAGAGACTTCCTGGACTATGACTAGAGGGACTGGGTAGACCTCCTGGTGCTCGGCCACTGCATGGGGCTCTCCACACCTCGTATCCCCCAGCATATACTCCAGGAGGTGAAGGTAGCCTTACTGCCCGCCTCTTGGGCTTTCCTTGAGCAAGTCCTGCGGGAGGGTGCCCGCCTGCCCCTTACCTCTGGCTCTCCGGACCTCACATTTGGACTCCTGTCTCCTGTGTCACCCTGGCCATCCCCTCTGTAACACCTGAGCTGCCGGATTTGCTGCCAGTCCATCTCTGAACAATGGCTAGGAAGCAACTGCACACATTCATGCTCCATACCATTCATTTCCTCAACCTCATGTCCCTCCCCAACAGCATGTGGCAGGACCACCCACCACCAGTGGAGGGTGAGGTGCCCTGTGGGTGGGTCTGTATCTACCCTGGTCCCCTGGGCCACCGGGGATATTAGTTGGTGATTGCTTTACGGAGTCATGAGCATGGGCATGTACCCAGTGTAGTTCAGCCCCTCCCTGTCACCTGTCCCTTCTGTGATGTGAGGGAGACCCTGGCGCACATCTACCTTGAGTGTGCCAGGTTGCAGTCCTGTTTCTGGCTTCTCCAAAACCTTCTCTTCAGGTTCTGGCTACACTTTTCTCCGCACTTCCTGCTGTATGCACACCCCATCGGTGACCCCACAAAGTCGCAAGATCTCCTCCTCAACATCCTCCTGGTGCTGGCCAAGGTGGCCATCCACCATACCAGGAGGAGGAGGCTGGATTGGGAGGTGCTCTGCGACTGTGGAGCCTATTTCCAATCTCCCTTAGGTCACATCTCCGGGTGGAGTTCCTCTGGGTCATGTCCACTGGCTCCCTGCACGCCTTGGAGGAGCAGTGGGTGCTGTCCATTGTTCTCTGCACAGTATCCCACTCTGGTTCCCTGATTTTGACCCTGTGACTTCACTCTCATCCCTGTTTTGTCATTTGATGCCCCCCCTGAACTCTTTTGATGCCTGGGTCCAGTGGCTTCTCCCCTTAGGCGGGGGGGACATTTAGATGTGGGCAGGCCGGTGCCCGCCCATCCCTGGCAATTCAATAGGTGCCAAGACTCACCCCTCCAACAGAGTCTGCGGTGACTCAGGCCTGCTGCAGCAGCCTATCCCTGAGCAGGGCCCGGATCAGATGACCTTCCCCCACCCTTCTCCCCCAGCACAGGTGTTTGACTGACTCTCTGCCAGAGCTGTCAGTCTGTGCAATAGCACTACTTGACTACAAACCCTCCTGCTGCCTTGCACTGTTACAGACTCCCTAGGCTACCAGCCTGCTCTTGATCTGATTCTTGTTCCTGCCCCCAGCCTTGCCTGAGCCATGTTCCAGCCTGCTTTAGCCTTGTCTCTGCTCTTCCCCACTCCAGCCCTGAACCTACTTCTGACCCTCAGTACTGACTCCAACCTGGCTTTGATCTTTAGGCTGCTTCCTGACTTTGACTATAATCGTGATTTGGCATGTTCAAGGATTCTGACCCAACTTCTGACACATGGTCTGTCCCCAGAGCCTGGGTCCAGTGCTGCCCTGGCCTGGTCCTGACCCTACATCTAGCTTCAACCACTGCTGGAGCCACTGGGTCTGATCACCTAGAACCCAGAGTGTGAGACCAAGTCTTTATATAGCAGGTGATAGGCTGGGAGGGGAAGTTCAAGGAATTCTTCCAAGAAAGATCAGTTCATCCAGACTGGGTAGGGAAAGGGTTAGAAGGAAGTGTCTATGCAGTTTAGGTAGATTCAATCCCCATTCCCTCGTCATGAATTAAGTTCTTAAGCTTGAAAAAGAAGGGGGGGATCAAATCTTGTGTTCAGTATTGAGTCATTTTAGCTTAGTGCAATACAGAATCATAGAATATTAGGGTTGGAAGAGACCCCAGGAGGTCATCTAGTCTAGTCCTCTGCTCAAAGCAGGACCAGCACCAACTAAATCATCTCAGCCAAGGCTTTGTCAAGCCGGGCCTTAAAAACCTCTAAGGATGGAGATTCTACCATCTCCCTAGGTAACCAATTCCAGTGCTTCACCACCCTCCTAGTGAAATAGTGTTTCCTAATATCCAACCTAGAACTCCCACACTGCAACTTGAGACCATTACTTCTTGTTCTGTCATCTGCCACCACTGAGAACAGCCTAGCTCCATCCTCTTTGGATCCCCCCTTCAGGTAGTTGAAGGCTGCTATCAAATCCCCCCTCACTCTTCTCTTCTGCAGACTAAATAACCCAAGTTCCCTCAGCCTCTCTTCATAAGTCATGTGCCCCAGCCCCCTAATCATTTTCGTTGCCCTCCACTGGACTCTCTTCAATTTGTCCACATCCCTTCTGTAGTGGGGGGACCAAAACTGGATGCAATACTCCAGGTGTGGCCTTACCAGTGCCGGTGAGAGAGGAATAATCACTTCCCTCAATCTGCTGGCAATGCTGCTACTAATACAGCCCAATATGCTGTTGGCCTTCTTGGCAACAAGGGCACACTGCTGACTCATATCCAGCTTCTCGTCCACACTAATCCCCAGGTCCTTTTCTGCAGAACTGTTGCTTAGCCAGTCAGTTCCCAGCCTGTAGCGGTGCATGGGATTCTTCCTTCCTAAGTGCAGGACTCTGCACTTGTCCTTGTTGAACCTCATCAGATTTCTTTTGGCCCAATCCTCCAATTTGTCTAGGTCACTCTGGACCCTATCCCTATCCTCCAGCATATCTACCTCTCCCCCCAGTTTAGTGTTATCTGCGAACTTGCTGAGGGTGCAATTAATCCCATCATCCAGATCATTGATAAAGATGTTGAACAAAACCAGCCCCAGAACCGACCCCTAGGGCACTCTGCTTGATACCGGCTGCCAACTAAACATTGAGCTGTTGGTCACTACCCATTGAGCCTGACAATCTAGCCAGCTTTCTATCCACCTTATAGTCCATTCATCCCATCCATACTTTTTTAACTTGCTGGCAAGAATACTGTGGGAGACCGTATCAAGAGCTTTGCTAAAGTCAAGATATATCACATCCACTGCTTTCCCCATATACACAGAGACAGTTATCTCATCATAGAAGGTAATCAGGTTGGTCAGGCATGACTTGTCCTTGGTGAATCCATGTTGACTGTTCCTGATCACCTTCCTCTCCTCCAAGTGCTTCAAAATGGATTCCTTGAGGACCTGCTCCATGATTTTGCCAGGGACTGAGGTGAGGCTGACCGATCTGTAGTTCCCTGGGTTCTCCTTCTTCCCTTTTTTAAAGATGGGCACTTTATTTGCCTTTTTCCAATCGTCAGGGACCTCCCCCGATCACCACAAATTTTCAAAGATCATGGCCAATGGCTCTGTAATCACATCAGCCAACTCCCTCAGCACCCTTGAATGCATTAGATCTGGACTCATGGACTTGTGCACGTCTAGCTTTTCTAAATAGTCCTTAACCTGTTCTTTCACCACTGAGGGCTGCTCACCTCCTCCCCATACTGTGTTGCCCAGTGCAGCAGTCTGGGAACTGACCTTTTCTGTGAAGACCGAGGCAAAAAAAGCATTGAGTACTTCAGCTTTTTCCACATCATCTGTCACTATGTTGCCTCCCCCATTCAGTAAGGGTCCCACACTTTCTCTGACCTTCTTGTTGTTGCTAACAGACCTGTAGAAACCCTTCTTGTTACCCTTCACATCCCTTGCTAGCTGCAACTCCAATTGTGCCTTGGCCTTTCTGATTACACCCCTGCATGCTCAAGCAATATTTTTATACTCCTCCCTAGTCATCTGTCCAAGTTTCCACTTCTTGTAAGCTTCCTTTTTGTGTGTAAGCTCACTGAAGATTTCACTGTTAAGCCAAGCTGGTCGCCTGCCATATTTGCTATTCTTTCTGCACTTCAGGATGGTTTGTTCCTGAGCCCTCAATAAGGCTTCTTTAAAATACAGCCAGCTCTCCTGGACTCCTTGCCCCCTCATATTAGCTTCCCAGGGGATCCCACTAATCAGTTCCCTAGGGGAGTCAAAGTCTGCTTTTCTGAAGTCCAGGGTCCGTATTTTGTTACTCTCCTTTCTTCCTTTTGTGAGGATCCTGAACTCAACCATCTCATGGTCACTGCTGCCTAAGGTGCCACACACTTCTACTTCCCCTACCAATTCTTCCCTGTTTGTAAGCAGCAGGTCAAGAAGAAAATAAATAGTTTCTACAAGAGGTTGACCAGCTGTAGCATAGATGCTCCTATCTGAAGTGTGAAGCTGAGAATGGGCCAGCTCAGTGCACTTTCATGTACTTACATGTATTGATCATTTACTTCACACTCTTCCAAAAAGTAGATGTACGATGCAGAAACGAGGAAAAAGTAGTTCAGGTTTAAACTCTTATCACTAAAGTGAGTCTCCCTCTACATTAAAAAACTATCCAGACATCGTAACAGGAATGGGTTCAGTTCTTATACCATAAATTTGTGTGTGTAGAAAAAAGACTTATTGGTGAATTTAGCAGTATTTTTTGTTGAACTGGCAGTTGCTAACCATTACACCAGTATTTATTTGATTCTTAAAGAGCACAAAACCATGGACTACAAATAAAGAAGATGGAGTAATAGCTTTTGACTGGACCACTAGCTTTAAACTTGAAATGAAGTGTCCAGTTTTGAGTTACTGTGTCCAAATGCCATTTGTACAGTTTGAAAAGTGAGGGCATTTTTCCAGCTTGTCACTGTTAGCTGTAGTTCATTCCAATGAGTGATATCACTGAAGGAGCAGTTGTTCTGCTGTAAGTACTTCACTCATGACTGGAATGTATTAAATGTATTAATCTGTGCCTCAGAGTGTAATTTAGGGAAGCCCTACGTTTGACACATTCTTGTACATCCTTATTTTATTGTCCTATCCTGCAGGTAACAATGTCTCAAAAACAAAAAGACTGAATGAAGTTAAAATTACATGTCACAAAATATTATTTGCACTTTTGTTGCTTATTTCATTGTCAGGATTACAGATTTTCAACAACATTGGATTACCTATGTTTATGACTTGATTTACGCCACAAATGGCAAGATAAAATCCAAGGCAGGAATCCAAGGCTTCTAATGATCCAGGAGATTAAATAAAGTCATGAATGGAATGTTCCCATACTCACAGCTACATCTTTAATGACAAAACTCTGTCACAAAAGGCATCTAGGCCAGGCAGAGATAAAAAGTGAGGGTTGAGTTATCTCACTAAGTATTTGTCAAAGCTGGTTTAAGTCAGCAGAATAAAAATGTATTTTTCAAGAAAGGTTAGACCTTATGTCAACTGAGTGAACTCATAAAGCATTTATAGCCACCTTGTGACTATTATGTATCATAAATTTGAAACAGATTTAATCTATAAATGTATGATTTTTAGGTTAATATAAATGACTCTCCCCACATTACCTCCCCTGATATTTTTTTCAGCATAACAATCACATATATTTTTGTTGGTGATTAAACAGGAGTATCATTACCAGGAATAAAGGTAATAAATGTCACTTTCAGACTTGAATTATGAATTACCCATCGGGGGCGGGGGGGCGGGGAGGGGGGAGGAAATCCATTGTACTCCAAAACTGACATAGAAGCCTAATAAGTGGTTGTTGCCTACTGTGTATATGAGCAAGTCTTCTGGACATTAAGATTCTGGATTTCTGGCAGTTAAGAAAGAGCTCTTTTACTTTAAATGATCAGATTGAAAGTACAATATGAGTGATCATGTACTAAAAGCTATTTTGGTTCTCTTTCCTCTGTCATAAATGGAATGAAAATGTATTCAGTTTGTCGAGCGCTTGAGTATCTTTTGTTTATGTTTAATGAGAATTTCAGTGTAACAGCTGTAAACTAAGTTAACATATTTGTCCAAAATTGATAGGGCTGCATTACAAGTGAAAAATATTTACAATAACACATTTGATTTCTTTTCTTCTATTGACCACCATGTCTTCTCTTGTATACGTTTCAAAATAAATATCCATAGCTGTCCACAGATTTTCCTACAGGGCTGAAGAACCTTTGATAGGGAGCAAGGCAATTCATAAATGTAGAAAACTACAACACTCCACCTGCAGGCATCGTTAGCTGGCAATGATGGGAATGATAGAAGTGATGGGAACAGTGACTGAACTCTGACCTTATTGATCGGAGCCACCTCCACCCAGCTGAGTTGCTGCGGCCCAGTCAACTGAAAAGGAATTTAAAGGGCAGTCATCTTTAGTGTTAAACCCTCCTGTCATTAATAATGTTTTCATCCATGACAGTGATAAACACACAGTACCTGAAGAGAGTTTATTAAGGTCAGTCTATAAATAAAAATTAAAATAAAAAAATGGGTTTACACAGATGAACAGATGGATGAATAAAGTGATTGGTAAAACAATAAATATGAAAATAGACAGATAGATGAAGTATCTGGCAATGATCCTCTAAAAAAGCCCTATGCCTCAAATACTGGCTTCTCTCCCCACCAGAAAAAAATAGATTTAATGAAGCTACTTCAGAACTTATAGGTTTCGTGGATCTATGGCCTGACTAATATTTTGTCACTTAATGCCTATCTTCCAACCTTATAAAAAGGATTGCAGCCATTTTTCTATGTCAGGTATATAACTGAGTGCTACTAAATTTTAAATGTCTTATCTCTCCTTGGATTTAAATACAGATAGCCTTAAACCTCGGAGTTTTTCTTAATGCAAGACAGTATACAATACCTTGACTGGCTTCTTTCATTACCCCAGAAGTGGCTAGGACTTTGCACCTCTAGCAGAATTCAAGCCCACCAGCAAACAGATATACTTCTTAACCTCCAAAATCTAGAGGTCATTAAAAATACCTCTCTTCCCCCCCACCATCCCCATTAATAAGGAAATGTGGGAAGATCTTTGTCTATATTAAACCAAATTCTAAATTTTCCTTGTGAAGAAAATAGATTATCACACAAATTAAATTACATATTGCATCGTTAGTGGTGATAGCTGGGAAGTGAGTAGAAACAAGTTAAAAGAAAATTGCCAATCTTTAATTTTGTTTCCTAAATTTCGAAATCCTTGTTTCCAGGTTGTCTGTGCCATGCCTGGAGGTAAATGGTGATTTTTAGGAAAATTTGTAAGAACATTAAGGGTAAGTAATTTTCTCAAATTCAAGAGCATTGCTTTAGGTCTAATATCTTCAGTAATTTTGTAAAGTGTTGCAGTCAGTTTTCTAAATCATTACTCGGATTATTGCAAATATTGTCTCATTTATCACACCTTTTTTCCATGATGGCCATGCAATTATTTTTAACCTGTACCAAAAAGGATGTAGATCCTTTGCATTTTTTTGTTTACTTCAAATGATGATTTGGAATAATGAATCTGAAAGTCTGTTCAGTACTCTCACAGTCTGATCATCAAGGTTCTGAGTCCCCTCAACTCCAACTGAAATTAATTGTTTAAGTGAATGGGATTGGAGGTTGCCTGCTAGCTCCCTCACAAAAAGCATTCTGCCCCTTGCATGATCTAGATCTTAGAAAGTAACCCATTCCGAACTACTTTTCTTGTAATAATAAATAGGTGGTTGTGCAATAGGTCTACTCCTGGTTAACCTAAGGTTGAATTTTGAGATAATTCTCTAGGACAGGCAGTGTTGCAGATCCCTATGAATAATCAAGGAAGTTGGTTTGAATGTGTGAACTAATTAAATTACTTAAATTAACCAGTGCTGCAGGGATAATGGCTTTCAGCTAATTGTCATTTAGATCATACTTGGGAGGACTAGATGACAAAGTAGGTTGGAGATAGAAGCCGGAAAGCCTTTAACTACTAGGTCAGTTGTTCATATCCAGCCCTGGTTAGTATTGACCATAAACTGTTACATCTGATGGCAGTTTTATGCCCATGGTGGTCTGTCAGATCACAAATCCGTTGTTGGTAGAAATTCCACCCTTGCAGGCAATCATCATTTTACCATTAGTAGTGGTTCCTTCAGGTCACGGTTGAGGCACATTGGCAGGACAGTGTGGGGAAGCCTGTCTTGCTGGTGGTGCCCTTGCTGTGCATGTTATGCAGATTAAAACATTGAAGAAAGACTTGAATCTCCAAAGCTGTCAGTCTTGCACTTTCACACGCACTATATTTGCATAATACATTTTTATTATAAAAAATAGTTAAAGCGTGAACTTTTTTTCTTGACAAACTTTTGAGAGTTGATTGGATCATTGGAGGCAGGATGGAGCAGAACACTTGTCATTTTCTGAATAGTTTTCATATGTTAAGTGTCCAATCTTGCAGCTGCTCATTAGCTAGAGCTCCTGTTGAATTTGATAGTAATTCGGTGCTTATACTAGTTGAAAGATCATGGGTTTATTTTTCAGCTACTTTTACAAGTTGAGATATAACATTATATAACAAAAATTGCTTTTATTATTGGAGTATATCTAGCAGTGTTAGAATTAAGGTTGTGTGAACATTTCCATTATAAAATCCTCTTTGCATAACCAAAACTCTGCAGATAAACACTCCTTGAAAGTGTGGTTCTACTCTGAAAAATAACGGTGCCCATCAGAGGCCTGTTTTTTATATGTATTCTGTGTATTTAGAGTCAGATCTTCTGACTTTAGTGACAAAAGTAAGGTTTTAACCACTTTTTATTCCTGTTAGCCCTGCATACCCAACAAAAAGAACTACACTCTCCACCTCCTTGTGCATCAGCAGCAGAATTGTTTGTTACATTCCAGTCAGCTATACCTGAAGACAATGGCTTTGCATAAGTGTTACTTGGGATTAATTTGTATTGGAAGGAAAGAACCCACCTGGACTTCCAGATTCCAGGTTGAGTCTGAGGTCTAGAAATTATAGGAGGGAATTGTTTTAGTTGTAAACTGAGCACATTTCATGTGGACATCACTGATAAACATGGGACTCTACAATGCAACTTTTAGAGCACCTTTCCTGTGTAGAACTACACTTTAAACTGAAATTTGGCATGCAAGGTCTAAGCTGGAAAAGATTCCAAACCCCACCCCCCCACCCAATAAAAGACGGTCAGAGTTTGGAGGCTTGAATTGTAGGAAGATAAGTTAATATGGAAGAAGGGTAGTGACTGTATAGCTGAGGTTTCTGCAACAATTCTATTCAAATAATTATATATTTGTAAAGACTTTGGGATAATCAAGCTATTGGGCTTCTTTAAAATGAAAATGTATATACTTCTTAGGGATTCCCATTGTTTTGCCTATTTTGAAGGTGGATGGAATAGAGTGGTTCCCTTAATTACTTATTAGATAATCACAATAGTATGTAAGAAGGAACCTTAATCGCTCATTTCTAAGCCTGTGTTTAGTGAGTTCTTGGTCATTTTATTCAGTATATTGAATTAAAGAATCAAAATAGTAGAGCAAATTGAACAAAACAAAAAGTGATTCATAATTACTTTTGTGAAGAGGTGTTGAGGTTGATCCACTGTTATCACTTGGGGGTCATTATTATTTGTTATTGAAGAGTATTCAGGCAACTACTAGTTCACATTTGTGCTAAAGTTCATTGAAATTTTGAGATTCACAAATAATCTGGCCAAGGGACAGAAACAATACTCTGTGATTTAGGGGATCCAAGACACACCACAAATTGTGACCAGTCAAAGTGAATGGTTCTGTGAACAACCCAGAGGCTGAAATGTGTTCACTAACTATTTGGTGAAAACTTACAAATAACAAATCAGAATCAGCTTGTCTCCTCATCCTGAAGAGAAAAGGATTAAATTCATTAGAATGTATTCGCAGTAAAGAATTGAATCAGCTCTGTAAAATATACAGCATGGTGCTTATTGAAAAGATTGTTTGAAAACTTAGTCCTGTTGTAATGCAAAAGAACTTTGTT
>NW_020664446.1:19329303-19330691 GCF_002925995.2 Terrapene triunguis
CCATGTCCTGAAGAATTGTCCTACAGTATTGCCTAGATTATCCTGTCACTCATTCTCAAAGAAACTGTAACTCTGTCCCATGCAAAGAGGCTCTTGCACTGTGATTATATTTACATCAGGAAAGTTAAATCGTGAAACTGAGCTTATAGCAGTGGGGGGTTTTTATGTTAAATTAATAAACTCCACACATTTGAAACTCTTTGCATTAAAGCATCTGCATACCTGGCCCACCCCTCATTTGGGGACATCCTTTGACATTATGGCCCACATTTGATTTCTGAAAAATTGACAATATACTATCCTGGGAAGATAGCCTTCAAATTCTTGACCAAGATGTTGGCGCTATCTAAGAAGAGACCAACTCTAAAGGCTTGCTGCTAGGTTTTATATTACACCCAGCATAGCTGAGACAGAACCTTGGGAGTTTTGCTGCAGTTAGTGTTGTATAGATGTCCACACTCAGTAGATACATGCTCAGTAAACTATAATACACTGTTAGTGCATTGATTTGAGAAGCTCCTAGTAATGTGAGACAGTACAGATAGGTTTGGAAGATATGATAAACTGTTTCTCAGCCAAGTTCAATTTATAGCCCAAAGTATTTGGGGGAAAAGATTATTTTTAGATCCTCGCAAGAAATATCAAACTTTGAGCCAGATCCTGTTCCCACTGAAGTCAATGGCAAATCTCCCATTGGCTTCAATGGGAATAAGAGCAGACTTTTAACAAGAAGTTGCTCAGAAACTTGTAGGAAAATGCTCAAAGTAAAAATTGAAAATAAATATAATATAGATGTTTAGATAAAAGGAAAATATAGACTATAAAATATTCTGTCTATACATGCAATAAAGCCAATGTTAAATCTTTGGCTAACTGTAAAATTATTAAAATGTCCTATTTATCTCTGTCATGAAATACACAGGTAGAGGAACCCATTTCATGTATGCTGTTTTGTCAACATTTTATAAACATAAATTTTGTTCAGAGAACTAACCTGCCTGACTCAGATTTTTCATGGTTTGTTTAATTAATGGTTTACATCGGTCACAAACCTGAACTAGAAACTCCTTAAATGTTGTCCATCATGGATGCACAAATGCACCGAGGACAGAAGATGTACTATTATAATGTAATATTTATATTACAGGAGTGCCTAATGACCCTGATTGGAATTAGGACTCATTTAACAGATGGAGAAGCTGAGGTGTGGAGAGAGAAAGCAATTTACCAGATGTCAGAGTAACTCAAGGGCAGAGGTGAGACTAGTACCCAAATACTCCCAGTCCCATGCCATAATCACTGCTCCACACCACCACATAGCATCAAAGGAAAATTAAGTTTATGTCAGAAGACAATGCAAGCAAGGAAATTCACTACTAAGGGTGAAA
>NW_020664446.1:19350691-19380691 GCF_002925995.2 Terrapene triunguis
CAACCTGAAGTCTGGTTCTGGGGCAGGTGCAACACAGGAAAAAGCCAGCTTTCTGGATCTGTTTTGGGTGCCACAGAACTTTCAAGAGAACAGGTGATCTTATGAGTTTTCCATCATTCTAGCTGGCGTAACTTAGGGATGAAATCTCAGAAGAAAAATTTGCACAAGTTTAATACCATCAACTCCAAATACACGTTAGTGCTGGCTTACCCTTGGATAGGAACTTTGAATCCCAATCTAAACCTAATACAGATCCAAGCAGCACAAAGGTCTTCACTAATAGACACACAAAAATAAATAATTAAATAAATAAATACACTAGAAATTGTTTGGCATATTTGCAGCCATTACGTAGCTGTGTTGTTGTCAGTGTTGTATTCGACAATGACCCACTATTACATCTGCTAGACTTGTGCATAGTAAAAATACTATGTGCCTGATTCTGTGCTACCAGTGTATACATCAGGAGTAACTTCATTGGAGTAAATGAAGTTACACCAGTAGAAACCAGGCCTAAAATACTGCTGTGGTGTACTTCCCATTCACGTCCAGTCTTGACTGTTACATGTGATACGATGTTACTGATGTATCCTGTATATATTCACTATATATCCTATAAAATGAATATATCGGTACTTAGAATCCAATTGATACCAGTGAGATGATGTATGCATATCACACAGTTCATAGTATAGAATATTGATGCATGTATGTATTGTGTGAATGTGTCATTTGTTTGCCATTGAGAAAGGGAAAACATAGCAGCTACTTACCATTTAAAAGAGAAAAAGCTGCAGCCAGTAGCTTCCACTTGAAGAGTCCTCACTTTAAAGCTGCAGCCTCTTGGCTCTGCCAACTTTAAAGGGCCAGCCCTCAGAAAGACATGCTGAGAAAAAAAGTTTCTGTAAGAGGGCAACCTTGCATCACGAAGAGTTAGTAGGGAGCAGGTAATTATCATGCTTGGTGGTCTGGAGAAGGGGATTCTGTCTATCACCACTGTGACTTATAACTTAAAAATTTGTTGGTAGTAAGAGAATTTTAGGACGTGAAACTGCATGATTCTTTAGTAGAAACATCTAAAAAACCAAAAAGGCCTTAATCCTTAGCAAAGATAAAGGGCTAGGTTCTTGCTTTTGCACTTGGAGAGATGTGCAGTTCGAAAGTCAGCCAGAATTCCTCCTGCCGCAGCAGCAGCTCCACCACATATGCAAGGGTTGGAGCAAGTGTTCCTCCTTCAATGCCTAGACAGCTTTGCTGGCAGGTGAGGAGAGATGGGGCAATGGCCCTTTCCTCATTCTGGCCCCTATTGTGGGACAGCTATTAGCAGCAGCAGCAGCACTAGTATTAACCTGTGTCTGCACTTCCCAGTGCGGTTGTAGCCAGCCTGTGCATTGAGGTGCAGGGTGGGGCCATCTTATACCCTTCTGTGCCCTTGTGCACCTGAGTAAAGCCAGCCATACCTTGGGCCAAATGGCTCAAAATTATATAGGTTTAAATCAAACACTTAGGGTTTGCTAATTTTCTTATCAAGTAAATAGCCATGTTTACAATCACTAACAGACTACTAACTCAGTGGGAGCAGATACCCCCTTCAGTAACTTCTAGATATATAGTGGTCATTATACACGACTATTTTTTCTGGCTGTCATTTATATGTGTTCCTCCTCTTCCCACACTAACCAATAGTATTGAAGTATGAAAATGAATTGAGGAATAGGTCAAAGATGAAGGAAGGAGAAACCAGATTTAGATCACTTCTAATGTCATGATTTCACCACTCGCCAATGCGCTCTTCAGAGGATAGCAGCTATTGAACAGAGCAGGGATGGGGGGTTGAATAAATATGAAAGGTAAAATTCTGAATTTCTTACTCAGGCAACTTTCAGACTGAAGTCAATGGGAGTTTTTCCTGATTAAGAATTGCAGGATGGGTTCAGACTTGGTTGTTCTTCCAACCTTCCATCTATGTTTACAGATATCCTGAGGGGTGAATTAGTGTTCCAGATTAGGGCCAGTTCGTGCTCCTATTGAAATCACTGCTAAAACTCCCATTGACTAGTACAGGACCAGACATCTTGAAAGATGCCTTCAGGGTTCTTTCTTTGATTTTCCAGGGTGAAAATCCTTCCAGGATCCAGCTGATGTTGGAAACAACACCATTGCTTGTTGGTACACAAAAATGACCCTGATCCTATTACAGGCCAACACTATGTGGACAGTGGAGACCTTACCCTAATTAGTCCCTAGATTTATTTAGTTAGTTATTCAGCTTTATAAAGAAAAAAATAATGGAAGTTCCCCATGCCAAGCTCCGGGCACTCTTATAATTTGGAAAAATAAAAAACAACATTAAGCTACTTAAATCCGCTGCTGCAATCCTAATCAATAGGACCCCAAAATGTGCCATTCAAAATGTGATGCTCTGTCCAAACCTCATCCCATCCTGTCATCAAATGCTTGAGAAAAAAAGATGTCTTTGCCACATGGTGTGCTATAGCCCATTTTCCCAACTCATGACATTGTATGGGAGGTCAGTTTTAACTTGAGCAGTTGGAAACTATTGACATTTTTCAAGATTTGGGACACGAGCTACATCCCTGGATCTGTTCTTCTGAATTTGGCTGAAGTTCAATACTAGATGCAGATGCAAATGTTGTGGGGGAAGTGACCCCTTCTCCTTAATTTAGAGTAATTAAGATCTGGATCCGAACTATGCTGCTCAGAGCCATCTCTACCACTAGATTGCAGAGAGAAAAAGCCCTTTATAATTTATGCTGCTTTATGGTGGGAAAACACGTTGCTAATGTAATGTTTAACAAAGATACCCATAGATGAGACAGCATCATCCAGTGCAGAGGTTCTCAAACTGTGGTCTGTGGACCACCAGTGGTCCGTGAGCTCTATTCAGATGGTCCGCAGATAGTTCCCTCTAAGGCCTGGTCTACACTACGACTTTAATTCGGATTTAGCAGCGTTAATTCGAATTAACCCTTCACCCGTCCACACAACGGAGCCATTTAGTTCGAAATAAAGGGCGCTTAAAATCGATTTCTGTACTCCACCCCGACGAGCGGAGTAGCGCCAAAATCGATTTTGTCAATTCGAATTAGGGGTAGTGTGGCTGCAATTCGATAGTATTAGCCTCCGGGAACTATCCCACAGTGCACCACTGACCGCTCTGGACAGCAATCTGACCTCGGATGCACTGGCCAGGTAGACAGGAAAAGCCCCGCGAACATTTGAATTTCATTTCCTGTTTGCCCAGCGTGGAGAGCACAGGTGACCACAGATAGCTCATCAGCACAGGTTACCATGCAGGCTGATAATCGAAAAAGAGCACCAGCATGGACCGTTCGGGAGGTACTGGATCTGATTGCTATATGGGGAGAGAATTCAGTGCTAGCAGAACTTCGTTCAAAGAGACGAAATGCCAAAACTTTTGAAAAAATCTCCAAGGGCATGATGGAGAGAGGCCACAATAGGGACTCAGATCAGTGCCGCGTGAAAGTGAAGGAGCTCAGACAAGCCTATCAAAAAACAAAGGAGGCAAACGGTCGCTCCGGGTCAGAGCCGCGGACGTGCCGCTTCTACGCCGAGCTAAATGCAATTCTAGGGGGGGCCGCCACGACTACCCCACCTGTGGTCGTGGAATCTGAGGCGGGGGTAATCTCAACTACACCTGAGGATTCTGCGGACGGGGAGGAGGAGGAGGAGGAGGACGAGCTTGCGGAGAGCACCCAGCACTCCGTTCTCCCCCACAGCCAGGAGCTTTTTCTCAGCCTGAGTGAAGTACCCTCCGAACCCTCCCAAGCCAGTATCCAAGACCACGACCCCATGGAAGGGACCTCAGGTGAGTTTACCTTTTAAAATATAAAACTTGTTTTAAAAGCAAGGTTTTTTAATGATTATTTTGCCCTGAGGACTTGGGATGCATTCGCAGCCAGTACAGCTACTGGAAAAGTCTGTTAATGTGTCTGGGGATGGAGCGGAAATCCTCCAGGGACATCTCCATGAAGCTCTCCTGGAGGTACTCCAAAAGCCTTGCCACAAGGTTTCTGGGCAGTGCAGTCTTATTCCGTCCTCCATGATAGGACACTTGACCGCGCCATGCTTGCAGCAAGTAATCTGGTATCATTGCCTGACAAAGCCTGGCAGCGTATGGTCCCGGTGTCTGCTGGCATTCAAGCAACATCCGTTCTTTATCTTGCTGTGTAATCCTCAGGAGAGTGATATCGCTCATGGTAACCAGGTTGAAATACGGGAATTTAATTAAGGGGACAGAGGTGGCCATTCCTACTGGGCTGTTTGCCTGTGGCTGAAAAGAAATCCTTCCCTGCAGTTAGGAGAGCGCGGGGGGAGAGGGGGGATTGGCCCAGAGCTTTTCGCGTTTGGCTAGCAGGGATCTTCCCTGATACCAGCCACGCGGTGGGGGGAGGGATAAAGCGATCACCCCAGAGAATTCATGGCGGGGGGGGGGGTGTTAGTTTGGTTCCTGCCACGCGGTGGGGGGAGGGATAAAGCGATCATCCCAGAGAATTGGATGGGGGGGGTTAGTTTGTTTTCTGCTGCTGAAGGTTAACAGGAAAACCGCAGCACTCAACGGGCTTTGCTTGGTATGTGGGAGAGGAGGGCGCAGAAGCCGAAAGACAATGGCTTACCATGGCTGCATGCAAGCTGAATTCTGTTGCCCGGACCTGCGTCTGTGATCTCTAGCAGCAAAGCCACAGGCACTCACATGTGCTATGTAATGTGAATAGTGTTGGTCACCGTGAAAGAGTATAAGCATTGTTCTGCAAAATGTATCTTTTTAAAAAATTCTCTCATTTTTTCCCTCCCTCCTGCAGCTGCAAATTCTTCAAGCCTCCCTCCTCCATCCCGAAGGCTAGCACAGATAAGGCGTCGGAAGAAGAAGACGCGAGACGAGATGTTTGCAGAAATCATGCAATCCACCCGCAGTGACAGAGCTAATCTGAATGAGTGGAAGGACACGGTTTCAAAGTATAGGAAAGAAGCCAGTGAACGTGAGGACAGGAGGGACCAACGTGAGGACATGAGGGACCAACGTGAGGACAGGAGGGACCAACGTGAGGACAGGAGAGACGCTCGAGATGAGAGGTGGCGGCAGGAAGATCAGAGGAGTCGGGAAACAACGCTGGGGCTACTGCGAGAGCAAACAGACATGCTCCGGCGTCTGGTGGAGCTTCAGGAATGGCAGCAGGATTACAGAGTGCCGCTACAGCCCCTGTATAACCCCCCTCACCATGTTCCATATCCTCCTCACCCAGACGTGTAAGAACGCGGGGGGGGGGAGGCTCTGTACACCTTCCCATTCCACCCCAGTGGACAGCCCAAGCAAAAGGCTGTCATTTTTTTAACCATTTCTTAATGGCCTTTTCCTTCCCTCCTCCCAAACCCCACCCGGGATCCCTCCCTCTTTTTATAATCTATGAATAAAGAATAAATGATTTTTAAACGATAGTGACTTTATTTGGTTTGAAAGCAAGCTGGGGGAAGGGGGAGGGTGGGTTCCTTACAGAGAATGAGTCAATAAAGGGGGCGGGTTTTCATGAAGGAGAAACAAACAGAAATTTCACACTGTAGCTTGGCCAGTCATGAAACTGGTTTTCAAAGCTTCTCTGATGCACACTGCTTCCTGGTGTGCTCTTCTAATCGCCCTGGTGTCTGGCTGCACGTAATCAGCAGCCAGGCGATTTGCCTCAGCCTCCCACCCTGCCATAAAGGTCTCCCCCTTACTTTCACAGAGATTGTGGAGCACACAGCAAGCAGAAATAACAATGGGGAGATTTCTTTGGCTGAGGTCAGAGCGAGTCAGTAGCGATCGCCAGCGACCTTTTAAACGGCCAAATGCACATTCTACCACCATTCTGCACTTGCTCAGCCTGTAGTTAAACAGCTCCTGACTCCTGTCCAGGCTGCCTGTGTATGGCTTCATGAGCCATGGCATTAAGGGGTAGGCTGGGTCCCCAAGAATAACTATTGGCATTTCAACATCCCCAACGGTTATTTTCTGGTCCAGGAAGTAAGTCCCTTGCTGCAGCCCTTTAAACAGAATAGTGTTCCTGAAGACGCGAGCATCATGAACCCTTCCCGGCCAGCCCGTGTTGATGTTGGTGAAACGTCCCTTGTGATCCACCAGTGCTTGCAGCACCATTGAAAAGTACCCCTTGCGGTTTACGTACTGGCTGCCCTGGTGCTCCGGTGCCAAGATAGGGATATGGGTTCCATCTATCGCCCCACCACAGTTAGGGAATCCCATTGCAGCAAAGCCATCCACTATGACCTGCACATTTCCCAGAGTCACTACCTTTCGTAGCAGCACCTCAATGATTGCTTTGGCTACTTGCATCACAGCAGCCCCCACAGTAGATTTGCCCACTCCAAATTGATTCCCGACTGACCGGTAGCTGTCTGGCGTTGCAAGCTTCCACAGGGCTATCGCCACTCGCTTCTCAACTGTGAGGGCTGCTCTCATCTTGGTATTCTGGCGTTTCAGGGCAGGGGACAGCAAGTCACAAAGTTCCATGAAAGTGCCCTTACGCATGCGAAAGTTCTGCAGCCACTGGGAATCATCCCACACCTGCAACACTATGCGGTCCCACCAGTCTGTGCTTGTTTCCCTTGCCCAGAATCGGCGTTCCATGGATAGAATCTGCCCCATTAACAACATGATCTCCAAAGCACCGGGGCCCGTGGTTTGAGAGAATTCTGTGTCCGTGTCCATGTCCATGTCCTCATCACGCTGGTCGCTGCGCTCCCGCCGCCGCCGCCTCCTCACCTCGTTTTTCTGGTCCTGGCTCAGCATAAACTCCACGAGAACGCGCGAGGTGTTTACAATGTTCATGACTGCTGTCTGGAGCTGAGCGGGCTCCATGCTTGCCGTAGTATGGAGTCTGCAGTGTTCACCCAGGAAAAAAGGCGTGAAATGGTTGTCTGCCGTCCGTTGCTTTCATGCAGGGAGGGAGGGAGGGAGGGGTGAGGCTGTACCCAGAACCACCTGCGACAATGTTTTGGTCCCATCAGGCACTGGGATCTCAACCCAGAATTCCAATGGGCAGGGGAGACTGCAGGAACTATGGGATAGCTATGGGATAGCTACCCACAGTGCAACGCTCCAGAAATCGACGCTAGCCCCGGTACATGGACGCACACCGCCGAATTAATGTGGGTAAAAACCGAATTAATGTGCTTAGTATGGCCGCATACAATCGAATTTATACAATCTGTTTCCCAAATTCGAATTATCTAAATTCGGATTAATCCCGTAGTGTAGACGTACCCAAAGGAACTATCACGCTTGGGTGGCGGCACACGAGAGAATGAAGGGCCACCCACCTAATTAGTAGAGCCACGCAGGCATGGTGCCTGGACAAGATGCACATGTAAGGTGAGGTGGTGGCTTTGGGGGGGAAGGGGATAGGTGGGAGGGGCAGTGGGGTTAGAAGAGGGGGTGGAAGGAATTTGGGACATGCAGGGCTACGGCGACCAGAGAAAGAGGCAACTTTCCCCAGCTCCAGGGCTGTGGCTGCCAGGAAGAGACGGCCCTCCTTCCCAGCCCCAGCTCTATGGCTGCTGCAGCGGGGAAGAGAGGGCACATCCATTGCATTAGAAAGGTAAGACTACTGATATTAAAATATGAGTTGTGTGCTTTTATTTGTAGAACAAAAAAACATTAATTATTATTACGGGTTTTTTTATATAGTGCTGTTATCCAAAGCGCTTTACAATAGTTAGCTAATGGTACAAATAACATTTGGAAAGATCATTAAGTGGTCCGCGTACACCCTCAGCAATTTTTAAGTGGTCCCCCCCCAAAAAGTTTGAGAACCACTGGTCTAGTGGATAGAGTACTGGGACTCAAGAGACATGCGTTCTATTCCCAGCTCTTCTAGTGACCTGCTATGTGTCCTTGGGTAAGTCACGTTTTCTCTGTTTCTTCTCCTATGCTTTATCTCTCTTGTCCATTTAGATTGTAAGCTCTTCGTGGCAAGGACTGTTTCTTACCATATGTGTGTACAGTATATGTATGCACTATGAGGTCCCGAACTTGGATGGAGTCTCCAGTGTTACCCATAATACAGATAATTAATAAAATGTCATCTTTTTAGGAAAAGTGGAACTTTTATTAAAGAAGTAATTTAATTTGATTTACCCTACTGTATTTAAATAGAAATATAAGGTTACAATGGGAGGCAGGAGGGAAATTCCTAGAGAGATGACTGGAATCAGAACAGCATTTATTATAAATAACATCAGCATGCAAGTCTAAAAATAATCTCCCTGATGCTGCGTGTATATGACTGATATTAAAAATGACTGATTTAAAAGAAAGTGCTTCACCTCTGTTGCCAACCAAGAAGGTAGGGCTCTAGTATTCTCAGACTTAAATGCTGCCAGTATTTCATGTTAGAATAGTCATAAAGTTAAAGGTTAATAGGCTGTACAAATGACAGAGTTTAAAGGGGAAAAAATGAGGATGGGAAACTCTTTAGCACTTAGGGAACATTTTTAAAATGAAGCTCATCTGTATAATGTAATTTTTCTATATTCCTTCTCACGCTGTTGATCATTATTGAAAATATTTCTATTTGCATAAGTGATTTCTCCTTCACTACCCATCTCCGTTTGCTTTTTGGATGATCATTACTTCCTACAGTACATGATGACTCATAATCCTGCCAACTGACATAACAATCTGCTACCATGAAAATGTAATAGTGCAAAATTAAAATTGTGGCCAGAGAGGGGTGATGAGCAGGGAGATATTATGAATGTGGGGTGCTTTTATTTAATTGTGAGTCATTAAAATTAGTGGGGAGTAAAGGCAAACAAATACATTACGGGTAAATGGAATTTTGTTTAGGTATTTCAGATTGGATCTACCCAGTTAAAGCTTTCTACAGTTGTAGTGATTAGCAAAGGATATTGCAATAATGGCCTTGTTGAAGTTAATTGCATACATTTTGCTGTTCCTAGCCTGTAATATAGTGATGAGATAAATATGACCTGATAAGAGAAATGCTTCTAAATAGAGACCATTGTTTGTCACATTTGTTTTTATATTGATAGATGAAAAGGAATTCTTGCTTGCATCGTCATTATTATGGTTGTATAATCATCATCATGGATATTTATTATTATGGCAGTGCCCAAGGGGTAACCAAGAGTGGGGTCCCATTGTGCTAGGTGCTGTACAAACACAGAGTAGTAGATGGTCTCTGCCCCAAAGAGCTTACAATTTAAATATCAGAGGGGTAGCCGTGTTAGTCTGGATCTGTAAAAGCAGCAAAGAGTCCCGTGGCACCTTATAGACTAACAGATGTATTGGAGCATGAGCTTTCGTGGGTGAATACCCACTTTGTCGGATGCATCCAACGAAGTGGGTATTCACCCACGAAAGCTCATGCTCCAATACATCTGTTAGTCTATAAGGTGCCACGGGACTCTTTGCTGCTTTTACAATTTAAATAGCATTCTGTGTAGACCCTCTATCGTAACTGGTATATATGAGTTGATGGCAATAGTTTTAAAGGCATTTATTGCTGCATTATTGGGATTAAAGTGGAAGAGAAGTATGACTCTGTTTAAAATGCACTATTTGTTGGATGCTATTCCTTTAGGGCCTGATCTAGTGCCCACTGAAGTCAATGGAGTCTTTCCAATCTGGTCCCTAATATATTGGCTACAAGTTTACCAACTTTCCTTTCAGGGCTGAATTTTCAAAGAAGCAGTTGCCACCATCCAGTGCACCTTCAGGCAAACACTAAAAGGTGGGATTTTCCAAAGGCTTATGAATGGTGAAGGCAGACTGAACATCAAGCCCATTGAGGATGAGTGCAAGATCTGCGCAGGTAGGCTCTGAGCATGTACATTGCACAAGAATTTGTAACAGGAAAGTCAGACTGACCCTGGGTTTTGCTGCCTGCTGCTCCTGTGCCTCAACAGCTGCTCCTTGCACTACCCATTTCCCCTTCCGCACCCTTCCCACAAATTTTAGGAAGCCCAAGAGCAGCCCCTCCAACATGCCCTAAAAAAAAAGCAGGAAACAAAGCATGTTGACTAAGTTGAATGTTACTGATTTACTCTTAATTACAGCAGCAGCAACTGAATATATAAAATAAATATTGAAATAAAATAACGAAGTGCTGCCTGATCCTCCTTAAGTTCCTGAGCAAAAGGCAAGTAGGGGAAGGGTCATTAATTGATGGTCCAGCCTAGGTCCCCTGCACAGGGATTATTTCATGCTTAGAGACCAGTTCTGTGAGCTGTTCTACACAAACAGACCCCTATGTCTTCACAGAGCCCCACTGAAATCACATGGGGCTGCACAAGCAGAACAGCTGGCAGGGTCAGGACATTAGTGAATATTTTGCACTTATTCTGTGCACAGATCAAGGCAAAATTGGAGACTCCTATTAAGCATGTTTTTGGGGTTGCTGGATGTTGTGCAATTATATTGCACTGACCCAAGACTGCATTGGAGTCATCCTTAATGAAGAGGGTAGCACAGAACAGTCTTGCCACTATTTCCATGAATTTTAAAGAATAGCCACTTCCTCCCGTTTCTTTATTGCTGTGCCGGCATTCAAGATCTCAACTTTTACAGCATCACTTTTCTGCCCATTTTAATAAAATTATTTTAAATCGACAGCATAATATTGAAGCTTTTATTTAAAATGTATGTGAGCATAATGCTCTAGTATTTTTTACGTGTAACACCAAATGGAGCACTGTAAAAGTACTTTATCAAGTGACACCAAACGAGCCTACATATCTTAGCTTACATTGCATTCTAGATTTTGGCACCCATTTTTTCTGAGATAAATAAACGCTTATAATCAAAACAGATTACCTTAGGCATTAATTAGGGGGATATCCTGCTATTGCTTGTGCACAAAAATACTGATTCAAAGCCCACTGCGTTAATTGGAAAGACTCCTACTTTCTTCAGGTCCCTAATTCAGATCAGGTCCCTAATTCAGATACTGAGCAGCATTTCTTTTATCTCAAACTGTGAGTCATATACTATTTTTGGGGCAGACTGAGATATCCTAACATTGGGTAGTACATCACTCCACAAGTGACTTCACTGATCTTAGCGGGACTACTTATGGTCTAAGGGTGTGAATAATGGTATCACAACTGGGCCCTTTGTTCTTTTGTGCACAATTGCTGTTGAGGTCAAAGGAGGTTTTGCTCACAAGTCACAGATAGAATATTCTCTATGATCTGTCAGCCATTAAGCAAGATGGTGGCTTTCTGTCTCTCTAGTCATTTTCAATTGATATTACATTGAATATTTTGGGAGCTATCTTGTGATTCCCCCTTAATTCCCATGGGTGAGCAGTTACCGATGCATGGGATCCCACTGAAGTTAATAGGATTACTTGTGTAAATAGCTGTTCACCAATGGGAGGAACAGTGAGTTGCTACCTGGTTTTTTTTTGTAATTACTAGTCCTTTACCCATTTTTACAGCCAGATAGAACAATTATAACACTCCAACAATAAATTGCACTTTTCTTTTGAAAAAGAGGCCAGGCCTGAAAGTTGAGTGAAAAGAGTGAGGCCTGTAATTGTTTATTAGCTTCACTTGCGACAATATACCTGGCTTGCATGCCAAGAAAAGTATAAACAAATGGCAAGTTATTGGTTTTTCAATAACAAGGTTTAAACCAAGGCAATAAAAAACATATCCTATCTGATAGTATTTATGAAACAGTTAATATTGGCAATGCCTTTTCCATCTCCTCAAAGTTACACATATTGTATAAACTTTGATCTATCTCTAAGAAGAACAAAAATACTTGCTGTAGAATACCCAGGGCAGTCACTCACTCTGTTGGAAAGGGAAACAATGTCCATGTCTTCTTATGAAATTCTCTGATATTAAAATAAACCAAGCTGTAGTTTTCTTGAACTTTGTCTGAAGTATTGGAGGGCACAACTAACACAAAACCTTGTTTTTAGTCTGTAATCTTAGAATGTATACTCAGATGTGACTACTTAATTATTTTCATGTTCGAGATTTTATAACACCAGAACATTTCTAATTCTTAGTTTTGACCCAAGGGACAAAAGCATTTTAATTAATTAATTAATGTAATTACCAGTGTAATTATGCTCATACAAGCACACAGAAGACCTGATCCTGCAGCCCATCCATACATGTGACTGCCACTGAAATCAATTACAGTTCTGTGACCGCAAGTGTTGCAGGATTGGGCCAAAGACAATAAAACATGAAATCACAGACAAAATTCTGGTCTCTCCAGTGCTGATCTCTACTGTCTATTCTGTGCATTAAGTTGGATACCTAACTCACATTTATTCCTTTGAAAGTATCCCCCTGAACTTCCATTGATATTAGTGAAATTTCAGCAGATGGACTTTGTGCAGAACATAGGAATATAGAATAGAAAACTGCACCAGGAATCTCATCGCTAAAATCTATAGTTTGTTTTGGAGACATTTGCCCTTGTGTATATGTATATCTATGAACTCTTACACAGACAGGCACACATACAAATTCAGTGGGGCGGATCAGACACGGAGTGCCTGTGTCGCTGTCCAAAGTGCTGAAAACAGGGTACGTGCCATTCAGAGTAACTTTTTAAAGGAAGAATGAGATAAATTCTAGGCAAAGGTGGCAACACAATGGGAAGACCAATTTTTCTGTGACTGAAACCATTGTGACTTTGACATTAACTTCAGTGGAGCATGTTTGAGCCCTAAAGCATATACATCGGGAATTTCTGGGGCATCTAGGGGCACGTATATTGAAATCTAGTTATTATACACAGTTGCACAGAACCCAGCTGAAGTCAGTTAGCTAGAATAGTCACCTATAAAATGTAAGGTTCAGTCCTGCTCACAAATAGATGTTTTTGTAAACAAGGCCAGACACCTCTCAAGCTTCCTTAGATATGGTTACCACCTGAGCATTGTATTCATAGTTTGCCATCTCATTATATTTATCTTGTGAAAATTCAAAGCTATCTATCAATAATTTGCTCTCTATCATACTGCCTCAACGCATTCTGATCAATATAGTATCATTTCAAATCTTATTTATGAATGTGCAGGACGTTATCAATGACATCCAGAAATATTGAGTAGTGTTCTGCAATCCCTGATCATTTTACTTGAATTATAAAATCAGCCTTTGCAACAAAAAGCTCTAACATTCTATAGCTAAACAGTAAGTATCTTATCATCTCTGTTTGATTTCTTCCTAATGAGGATTTTTTTGTACAGATGTTCAGCCAATACCTGTCCTTAATGTGAAGGAACTGCCCAAAGGCCTTACCTTTCAATTAAATGAACTATGAAGCAGATTCTGCTTTGGTTACTATTTGCAATAAAGCTCATGAGTAAGATACTAGTGGCAAATATTAAATGTTATATCTTATGAATAAAATGGAAAGGGCATTGGAGATGTCTGAACATTTGCCCTGGATTCTTTAAGAGTAGTCTGTATATCCTTCATTCCTTTGCAGCTCTCAAGCATAGCAAAGTTACAAAGCATAATAAGCTCTTCACTATATCTTGATGTGTGCAATGTACTGTTTTCCTGATTGAATTATATAAGGAGCAAGGTAATCTGTCTGATTTGCTTAATACTCCTTGCTCTGCTATAACTTACAGTAAAAGCATTGTGCAAGTCTCTTAGTCTTTCTGGGACTCAGTTTCCCCATCTATAAAATGGGGATAATAACATATTATAAGAATACATATCTGTAGTGTTTTGAGGATGAATTATTTAGCATTTGTACAGGGCTTTGAATATATAATGTGCAATATTGTTCATATTATTTTGTTAATTGTATTCCATTGTAAATAAACTGTAGTGTGTATTAGTATCACATTTCATATATATGCTAACTCATAATCATGTCACTTGTTGCCTTTCACAATAGTGAATTAAACTTTAATTCTTCCTGGCTGCTAATATGAACATGTTGTTCAGTCATACACAGTCCCTCTTTATCCATTCTTCCAACATTAGTCATGGATGGTCTTAAACTGAGAAAAAATGGAATATCCATATCTAAGATGGAAAGTCCTTGATTCTGTAACTAGCCTTCTTGTAGCCTCATATGGCTTCTCAGAGAGGAGCAAATTCTAAGCCCAGATCCTAGGCTGCAAAGCTGAGATGGGCATTGGGCACATGCATGCAGATTAACAGGCGTTTCATGGAACCATTGCATGGCTGCTCCATGAAGGTTCCAGCAGTCCCTAATGAAGCTATGTATATGTGTAAATGAAGGATTTCTATAGCAGTGGATCCTCCAGTCTCTCCATGACTCTCCACTGGCCCAACCATGCCCCATCCCTAAACCCTGCTTGCATAGCCCCACATTCACCTCCCTGAACAGCAGGACCACATTGGTTCCACTGTCAAGAAGCCCTCTGCAGATAATGAGGCAGGAGCAGCATTTGGCCCAGCCTATGAAATATCCATCCTTGTTCAGAGATCCCTGGGAAAGAAGCCTATCTGTTGTGATAAGTAAGCATGAGGTGATGAATTAAAGATGGTTTATTTGCCAGTTTAGCTTTAACTTTCCTGGCAGGTGTGGGTTTAAGGCAAATTGGTGATGTTATTTTAACTGAGTTTATTGTTGGAGAATTTCCAGGGTGTTTTTCATAATGTTCAACTAGAACATACAATTTTTTAAAAAAATCTTCCACATATATGTACAAAATGTATATAAATGAACACTTCTATAAATACACAGTTAGCAGAGACGGACGAAATTAGAGGTTTAGAATTTAGTTTTGGAGGAATGGGCTATCTTCCAGGCTCAGTCATAGGCTTCCTAGGTGACCTTGACAATGCATCTCTCTATGTCTCTGTTATTTCATCTGTAAAATGGGGATATGAATACCTACCTACAGGGGGGATAAGAAGCTTAATTAATTAGGGCTAGATTGTACTCAGCCCTGTGTGGGTGTGTAATGGAGGAGGAGACATATAGAACTTCCCTGGCTATGTGTCCTCGTGGAGAACCCAGACACGGGTGAGTGCTTACACTCAGAAGAGTATAAGGACTGTGTGATCTTATTACCTCTGCAAAAGGCATGGGAGAGGCTTGGTCCCTTGCTGCACCAGCTAAAAAAGCTAGTAATTATAGGAAAAGACAGAGGACGGGAATGAACACTGCACTCTATGAAATGAATTCTTCCTGGGCTTCTTGAAATTCCAGGAAACATTGCACCTGCCCGAGGCACAGGGCTTAACATTGCTCCTGTTGGAGCAGCTTTCCTCTGCATAGAAGTATTGTGGCTTAAAAGCATGACAGAGCCCTTTATGTTTGAAAGGCACATTGAGATCATTGGATGGAAGCTGCTATCTATATATGAAATACTAGCACAATTAACTTATGTTGCAAACTACAAGTTATTTTTTGGTTTTACCAACTACAGACCAGGTTTGTTCCTATTCAGAGTCCATTTATCCCAAAATTCCCAGAAGGAGCAGGGTTATCTTAGGATCTTTTCATAAAGTGCAATATTTAGCTGATATCTATAACAGCTCTTGTGGCATTGCCAAGGTCTATAATATAAATCTAATGCGAGAGTCTTTTTAAGAAACTGATCTTTGACTCAGTGGACCGTAACAACTTTTAAATCAATGATTATTTAGGAACTCCTAAAACTGCAGATAATTTAGCTGCTGTACACACATATATTGTCTATTCTGTTCTCATTGAGTTGCACATAAATAATCTATATTTGTCTGGGTCTTGACTATACAGGTGGTTAAGTGTGGATTATACCAATTCTTTTTCCAGTCAGTTCAGTAAAATGTTTGGAAACCTCTGTCCCTTGGAAGGGGTTTAAAGGATACCCGAGAGGTTCTAGATCTCTTGTTGACTTCAGTGGAAGCTGCAGGTTCTCAGCAGCTCCTAGAAAGTGCTCAACACAGGTCTGGTCCCAATATGCCTAAGAAGTGAACTATTTGTGACAATGTAGAAATTTTCTTCTCCATATTATACCATAACAGATGTTATCGTAATCTGTATTGCTTTTTCATCACTTATGTATGTTATTCAGGAGGTTTTGGCTTGGTGTCATAAGCATCAGGCTTGGAATGGAGGGTCTCAAGAACCACAGGTTCCAAAATCAGGGTTGGTTCAACCCTGCAACCTTCTGAAACAAGTGAATTGAGTTATCATGAAATTTACTGCATGTGGGTCATTTGGATGAGACTTTGAGTGGTTAGGTCCTTTCTGTTCTGCATGGATAGCAAAGATCCCATTACAGTTTTCATAAGACCAAGGTTTTGCCCCAGTATCTTTAGCCAACATTTGCTCTTCCTGCAATACAGGGCTGTGAGTTTGCTTCTGATTATGAGAGATGATGCATACATGTTTAATGGGGCAAAGTGAAGGAAACAAGTTGTTGGTTGGGTAGAGTGCTTGATATAAATTGACTGTAGATTTCGTTGGGTTTTAATATCTGGGTTGGTGGTTGCTTATTTTATCAACTTTTACTACTACACAGTATAGTACTGTAAATATAGGAAATAGACTCGTGTCATGCACTCATGGGGAGGGGATAGCTGTGCAGGCTTGTGATAAGTTTATGACATAATATCACCTCCTCATACCTGTGCATGCAATATTATACATATTATATGTATATTATATTATACATCATATTGCACAAGGCCATATGACATGCTTACTAATCTGTTTTCCCTGGACTTAGTGTCACACTCCAAACCACAGAGCAGCTTCAGGTGGATGGCATTTTACAATAATAAACCCACCTAGAAATGTTTTCTCCTT
Organism: Terrapene triunguis; assembly: GCF_002925995.2. Classification (NCBI taxonomy): domain Eukaryota; kingdom Metazoa; phylum Chordata; order Testudines; family Emydidae; genus Terrapene; species Terrapene triunguis. Next base: position 19,367,502 of record NW_020664446.1, read on the forward strand.
CCTTCAAAAATTACCCCATCCTGAAGGCCAACACAGGTCAGGTTCAGCCCAGGCTCCATAAACAAAAGTGTCAGAAATGAAAAGGTCTGTTTTCTCACAGCCCCACAAGGCTAGAAATTAGAACTTTATCCTATTTTGAAGGAGAGACTGTTAGCCTGCCGGTGGGTCACGTCAGGTCCTGGAAAGGCCTGAGACATGAGACTTGTACAGTCATTCCATTTGTAGGGATAGAAAGGTTATTTTAGGTCATTTTTTGGAGGTGTTTTATATTTACTACTTTTAATTTTTCTCTCCTTCTGAGCCCTTGACATTGTGACTCCTAGTGATGAAGGCACTTGGCTTTATTGATGAAGGGATACAAGAAAAAGTTAAATAACATAAGAATTTAAAACTCTCTAAAGCAGTCTTAAAATAGCTTTCTCATACCATCTGTTGTATAAACACAGAACAAATCATAGTGGAGTGGGATGTCCAAAATAACTTACTCATAGCTTCTTCACTCATGAGTAATGCATCCATCCCAATCTCATGCTGATGAACTCTTTAAACTATTCTACACCATAAACATTCCATTTGAAATTAAAGTTGCTTTCCTTTAGTTTGTAATTGACATTTGATTCCAGTGGGATTTACAAAGGAAGTGATTGAAGAACTGACAAATACAGAAGATTTTGTATATAACTGAATTTTAAAATATACCCTGTAATTATTTAACAATTTGAAATAAATGAATAAGAGATACTATTTGTAATGTTTATATCATAAAACATCCTAGACTTTGGTAGTGGTTTAAAGCGTGCACTGATCCATCTTTGGTGTTTAAGGAAGGGGGTTTTGCTGCCCAGATAAAATAAGGGAAAAAGCAGCCTTAAAATGTATCTGATGGTGGAAGTATCCATTATAGATGACTGGTGAAGGTTGAATTTAGTCTGCCCATGCTGGAGGAATAATTTATACAGAGACAAACTGTTCTCTGTGTTCCTGGTCCCTTTTTTTCTGACTCTGCACAGGCATGTTGCCACCCATGTAGGCCCCAATTCAACAAAGTACTTAAGCACTGCATTACTATAAACACATGTTTAGAGTTAGCCATGTGCTTAAATACCTTGCTATATCAGACTGCTGGGCAGGTGCACTAGAATGTTAAATGCAAGTGTGTTCAGGCCTAATCCTAAAACTCTTACTGCAAGGTGTCGTGCTTCTGCAGTAAGTGGTCTGGGGCAAGGCCCATGGCTAACAACTCTATTCCTCTGGCAAACAGAACTTTCTACCGCAAATGCAAAGCTTGTCTGTGCAGAAGACAGTTTGCGGGAACTAACTCCCACAGGAGCTAAGAAGTCTCCAAGTCTAAGGGTACGTCCAGACTACCCGCCGAATTGGCTAGACGCGATATATCGATCCCCGAACGCGCTTCCGTCGACTCTGGAACTCCACCAGGGCAAGCGGCGGTAGCGGAGTCGACGGGGGAGCCGCGGCCGTCGATCCCGCACCGTGAGGACTCAAGGTAAGTCAAAATAAGATACGTCGACTTCAGCTACGCTATTCCTGTAGCTGAAGTTGCGTATCTTACATCGACCCCCCCAAGTGTAGACCAGCCCTTTGGTGCACTCTTCCAACTTGCTTTCTCTAATAGAAACACAAAGCAGCATGGGCCCTTTTATAACAAACAAAATAACTTTCAAAATATTCTACTGCACACACACATCCTGGGGAGAGGCTGAAAGAGAGAGCAAACCCTCTGGGACAGGTGTTTATCAACTCACTTAATTCACTCCTTGAAGATGCTCAGATACTATGGTGGTGAGAGTGGTACAAGAACCTGAATAGACTAACCCAGAATATCTTGCAGCTGATAATTCTCCAAACATATAAAGTTTGTATGGCTTATAGTACTGCATTATAGAGCAAAGATGATATAACATGTAATCTCAAAAGCACATGGTGCAAACGTGTTCCATGGCTCTACAGAAATGTTTCTTTATAAAAATAAAATTGCAAAAAGAAACAAAAAAAAAACCCAACCACCCCACAAAAAAAGAGAATGTGTTTGGATAAGATAAACCACCAGATAAATCACTTTGCAGTATAACACAGGGCTAAACCTAAAAATAAGCAATTACTCTAAATCACATCAAGCAACTATTGCAAACATCACGTTTACACAACTGATTCATGTGTAGATTAGCCAATTAATTTTGAATGGAAACACTAATGAAATAATTATTATGTATTTAAACCACAATGATAGCAATCCAGTTCTAGAAACACAAATTAAATAAACAAAAATAGGTGAGGCATGGAGCTACCCTGATTTACACTGGCTGACGATGGGACCCACTGTGCCCATATCCTGTTGTGATGGATATAAAAATAACGGTGTGTTCCCTTAGCCTGATAACAAAAGAGACCTGAAATGGGAAAGAAAAAAAAGCTGGAGTTGTGTGGGGGTTTTGTTGTTGTTGTTTTGTTTTTTGGCTTCTTTATGATATATAAAAGAGGACTGCAAGATCAAGGTTTCTTTCAGCAACAACAGAGGAGTCTGTCCCCCTGCTTTTTACATTAGTAATTCAGGTCTCATCTAACCTGGAAGACTCCATGGACAACTGGAGAACTAGTAAAATTATGTCCTTTTAATACAGCCTGTTAAAACACTCTTTTGGTTGGGGAGATTTAAAACCTGTTTAACTCAAACACTGAGGGAAGAGGGCACCTTTGTTAAGGATTTAGCACCTCAGACCTCTCAATTAAGAGCAGAGAGAGTACCCAATCCACATTTTTAGTCATCTGAGACTGACAGCAACACAGGCGCGATCAGATTTGATTTCTAAAGTGAAAAGCAAGCAGAAGGGGAAAAACACCCCCACTTTCCAGGCCTCCTTCCCAAAGAAGCAAAAAAAGGGCAGAAGCCTGTGTCGTCATCCGCCCTCCCCTTTTGCAGGCTGCCTTTAAGTGAAAAAGATGCCTATGTGCACAGAAGATGCTCATAAACTACTAAGGCCAATTGCTGGTATCCCTTCCCCTCTCCCTCCACAGATGTGCCTCTTGGCTTAGTCATTTCTGTATCTATCTTGGGACTTTTTCTGAATTCAGTCATTTCTTTGCAGGACTTTGTAACTACAGGGGCCAAAATATATAGGTGACCAAGAAATGTAATATACATTTTCATTGGGGACTTCATTATTTCCGGTCTAATGAATGAGGAAGCCATTCAGATACTACTGCGATGGGTGACAGTGCAAACCCCTAAATTGGATATTTAAATTTGTCTCTAGTTCTATCCCTATTATGATTGTTACAAGCACATAACTCAGCAATACCTGAGCAGCATTTATTGCAACATGCTGTATGAGCAATTCCCATTCTGTTCTATCACTCATCATGGTCTGAAAAAAAGTTACATAAATGACAGAATATCTGTTTGAGATTGTAGCTGGATGAAAATATTACATTGCTGGATCAGTGTAATCCATTGGTGGGTTTATAGACCCCAAATTTTCCAGGGAGTGACATAAATCCTCAGAATGTCCCTGACTGCAAGAGTTTGTTTAAAAACTCACATTGCTGGACAGCTCCTTATTGTCTAAGGAAAGTTATACCTGTTTGTTCCATGTACTTTCAATGAGAGCTAGATTCAGAATGAGCCAGATTCGTTTTTAAAATGAAAGGAATGAGGGAAGGAAATTTTACAATTTGGAGTAACTGAATTGTTTAAAGACAGATCTTCCCCCACCCTCCCCCTCCATTCCATTCTTGAATCTACAGCTGAAAAGTTGATTTTCCTCTTCTTATATGCCAGACCAGATGTTCATTATAGGTACTCACATTTATTTCAGATTTTCAGAATTATACTTGGTTTAAGTGGGTGGGATACTTCGTATTTATTTTTTTCTTCAGAATGTTAATCCAGATTTTGGATTCAATTGTGAATTGAGAACTATGTCAGATTACCAGTCTAAAGTCCAGTGAATGGATTTATATGTAACCACATGTGTAATTCTTTCAGAGGCAGTTTGGGCAACATCGATACTATTCTGTGCTTAATAAATCTTTCAAGTATAATGGAAAATTCAGGGCCCAGAATCTGGTCCCAATGGTTGGACGGCTCAGACCATAAGCAGCCATGTGCCCTACCTCTTGATGAAGTCAAATGGCAAGCCTCTCCCACTGCTTTGTTCAGCTGCCTGACACACCCCAAAACCCAGCACCTGCTTTATCTCTATTTGGTAATCTGTTTTCATGCACCCATCACCATGACATCTAGGTGCTTTGAGACAAGACTGTGGTTCACTGTCGGGGCTGCTTGGCAGCCTACAAACTAGACAGTTGCTGTGTTCTGATACCCATGCTGGGAAAAGACAGACAAAGAAAAACCCAGTGCATGCTGCCTGCCCGTGAGCGTAGAGACAGCCTGGCCTTTAAGTGTAGTAGGCAGTCGGCCCTACATAAGATTGACATCTCCTGTATGATAAACAAAGCTGATAGAGAATTTGAGTTCTTTTCAAAATGAAATATGTGTTTTCCCTTATTAATCTTGTTCCACATTCTGACTGTACAACATGTTTTGTCTACATTGTATTTTCCATTCACAGTTTATGCCTATACTTTGCATATATATATATATCCCTCTACATATTCCCCGTTCAACCTGCCTGTTCTATATACATGCGGTTCTCCCTGCATATTCTTCCCTTCAGCCTACCACTTCTGTGTGTATGGATGTTCCCTATTTAGTCCTTTTTAATCTGCTTTCACACAATATTGGCATACACTGCGAAAGAACTAGAAACTATTTTCCCCCTGCAATACAGCCTGTATTTTCTCTCTCTCCCTCACTCCCTGTTCTCAGTTAGAAATCACGGATGACCACGTATTGTTAAGGCTTTTCAAAGGACTCGTGCGAAAATACGCGCACTACTTGATGCAAAACCGTCACATCTTCAGATTAAAGGCCCGTTTTAGCTCACGGCACATCCTACTCCTAATTCTCATTCTGCTGTGTCGTTGCAGGTTTGGCACTCCGTCCGTGAGGCCTATTCTGACCGTGTGAAATAACGTTTACAAGACGACTCCTGTTAGGAACAAAGCCCAGAAATTGCAATGCCTCTGAACACAGCTCGCCCCGTTCAACCAGACATATTTTATAAAGAGGGGCCAATTCAATGCGACTGAAGGCGGGACCGTAACTGCCTGGATCTCTGCACTGTTTTCCTTCTGATCGAATTCACGACGTTCAAATCAATGTTCCCCGAGTACAAGTGCTGTTCTAGTTGAGGTCTTTCTTAAACTCTCCGTTTCAATGAGCTAGTCGGATGCTGATGCAATTCTCCTGTTCCCTGTACACAAAACTTGTGCTGGTTTTACAAATATAGAATGAAGATGGATCTTGGAGAAGGATATTTCCCCCCTTAGAGCCTTGTAAAATAGCTATTGATTTGCTCCAGTTCTGTTTCTCATACGGGAGTTGCTACCGAAATATGGGGAATTCCAACAGAGGGCGCTGTGCGCTTTAGTTTTGTACTAAAGACCGATGAAGCCGGACTGGGACAATATTACAAGGCTTTTTTGTTTTAAGTGTTTTCCACAATAGCCGAAGTGCTTGAAATATCATTTAAAGCGAGAGAATTAGGTCCGGAGTGACTGGGACGCTGAGGTAATGTGTACAGACAACTTGCACCTTTTCTCTGTCTTCCGATCTGTTCTCCCAAGAAAAGACCATACCAATGTTAAAGTTTGACAATCAGGATGACATCATAGAATGAAAGGGAAGGCGCTGCAAGCTTTGGAAATAAGTGACCAGACATTATCTTCTGCAAAGACCCTGAGAAATAAACTGGTTAATCTAAAAGGGAAGTATATGCAAAAATAGAGGTGTCCCGACATGTATTTTTAATGCCTATATTTCTTAGATTTATTACATCAAATATCCTTGTGTGGGCAAAATACCAACCTGTCCAGTAATTCCCTGCCCCAGATTCTGAGTCTGTAAGGATAAAGTCTTCTTTACTAAAAGCATCAAAGGTACAGCTTTTTCTGGTGGACTAGCGCTGAATGCCTGCAACGCGTGGAATCAGTGATGTATTTATTCTGAAAAACGTCACTCTACACAGATCATGCTTTTATTCTTTTATTGCAGGACAGAAGATTACAAAATGACGTGACGTCAGTATTTTGAAATCGAATGGACACGTGGGGCAAAGTTTGTTGGAGTTTCTCAGGATAAGCATAGCATCATTGATTCCAAGGTACAGAAGCGTATTTAAAAAAGCATATGCTTTCTAATTACAGGAAAGATTATTGCAATATGATTTATATGAATATTGGCTGTGTGTAGTCATAAAACCTACATATCCGTATAATATCGAGACAGATATTCCTGTAGCGGAAACTACGTTTAAATTTATAACATTTAAATATAGTTTCCTCTTCAGGACACAAGCTAGAATGTAACTGAGATTCATGGAAATCCACAGAAAACTATGCTCAGAAAATGCCTGAACACAACATAAAATGGGTTTCTTTTAAATAGTGTTATTTTAACAGAAGTTTTTTTATAGGAAATGAAGCCAGCAAATTTTGTAAACTTAAAAATCCCACTCCATATTACCCATTCATATAAAAAAAATTACAATGCAGTTCAACTGGTCTTAATTTTTAAAAAGTGCCAGTCGTAGATTCCAAGTCGAACACAAAGGTAGCAAAGTGGGAAAAGAAAAGAACTCGTAAGAGTGCCCAGCAAAGGAGTAAACGCCGTGGGGTTTACTTCGGATTCTGCCAGATCAGCTTTCTTATCTATTTGTTGCCATTTCCACTTGAACTATTTAAGTAGTGACAAATAATGTTCGACGCTGCAGGTTAGAAGCTATTGCATATTGTGCAAAATTTGAAGTGAAGTGTCAATAAAAAACTGTGGTTTTGGCGTGTAAACCGCAACCTTAAATATCTGCAAACACAAGAAGCGATCTTCCAAAAAAGTACGGGCCGTGTGAACGTTGCTGGTTTCCCCCTATTGTAAAAAATAAATTGTGAACAATAGCCTAGTTCTTAACATTGACAATAAGTTTGTTACAGCGCTACCTGTCCCAAACTCTGTTGTGTTTTACTTTAGAACATACGTGTGGCTAGGAAATATTCGTAAGGGGAAAAATGTAGCTTCTGCTATTAAACTGATAATCATCTGTAAATAAGACCCTTAAAGGGGAAGTATATAATCCAGGTAATACCTTAATAGAAATATCTGTTAAAGGGTTTTTTTATTGAATAAAACCAAACTACACTTTACAAATTACCAGTATTAAAAAAACGACAGACTTTTCAGCCTCCCTCATTGTTAGCACTATATGTAACATGTTGCTGTGCGCAGTATGTATCTATCTATGTATCTATCTATGTATCTATCTATCTAATCAACTGTATAAATGATATAATATAGTTAATAGAATAAGTGTCATAGCTCTATAACAGACGGGTATCCAATACTTTTTCTGAAAGCAGGATTTTTGTTAATCTAAAGACAAAGTTGTGATCTATTGATAAAGGTCAATTTGTCAATGTATTCTGGGTGAGTCGAGGACACCATTTTAAAATTCGTGTGTACACAGTTGGGTGGAAACGCACAATGATCCCCAGTCCATGTAACGGTGAACCACCTTCTTGTGAGACTTTTAGGACCGGGATCTGCAGAAGCTCGGCTCCTGGATGTATGTTGGAGACGCGGGTCAGCTATCCATTTGAGAGTGATACATTTATGGGAGACCCGCACGTCTAGATTGTTGTTTGGATTCATGTTTAATCTTCCTTCTGCCTTGGTTCTTCTGATTATCTCTATAAGGGAATGACCACGAACCGCCCCGGGCGATCCGTGGCTCTCTCCCCGGTCTTGGGGGTGGTTGTAGGAGGAGACAATGCATAGCTGAGCCTCTTCCCCTCCTCCCGCAACCACCCCACATTCTACCCGCACTAGCTGCGTTTTCCAAGGATCTCCAAGCCATGGGGACCTGTGCAGCTGGGGAGGAGAAGGGAGGGAGGGGGGAGAGAAAGGAGGAAGTGTGAGGGGGTGGTTTGTGGCATGAGCAGTGAGATCTGTGTCATTTGCCTCCTGCACGTCTAGTGGTGCTTTAGCAGAGCCAATATCCTTTTGTGCTAATAGCCCTGTCCTCATTTGCTGCCTAATTGGACTATATAAAGCCAATAACAGGCGAGCTCTTATAGCCTGAAGCCAAAGCACCACGTCTAAAGGGGGGCTGGGGGGAGGCTGCCATCGCTGCTGCTGCTCCTGCTGCATGGGGCTGGGGCTGCGTGGAGCCCTCTCCTTTGGCTGCTGCCTAATCCCATTTGCCATTGTGCGTGCCCAATCGCCGTATACGCCCTGCATTTAACTTGGATGACATTTTGATTTCATCATTAGCATCAGGCGCCAGATTGACGCAGCAGCAGCAGCCGGGCTCTGGTCCTCCTCCCCGCAGCAGCCCTCGGTCCCGGGCTCTGTGGGTCTGAGTGTCCCGCGGCTGAGCAGCCCCCCTATGCACGGAGGCGCTGCCTCCTGTCCTCGCCCAGCCGCCCGCCCCACCCCCGCCCGGATTGGGTGCCCAGCGCCTGGGCGGCTGCCGCTGCCGCTCGAGTATAGTTAGGTGGTTTATGGTCTGAGCCGCCGCTGCCCTGCCAGGGACCGGGAGGAGGATGCCTGAGACCGGACAGGAGACCCCCAGCAGCCAGCCGCCGCCGCAACCCAAGGAGTCGCCTTTTTCCATCAAGAACCTGCTCAACGGCGACCACCACAAGGCGCCTCCCAAGCAGCCCCGAGCGCTCTTCGCCCCGGCCACCAAGGGGGCTCTGGATGGAGCCGGCTTTGCCCTCTCCCAGGTGGGCGATCTCGCCTTCCCCCGCTTTGAGATCCCGGCTCAGAGGTTTGCCCTGCAAGCGCACTACTTAGAGCGGTCCCCAGCCTCCTGGTGGTACCCGTACACCTTGACCGCCGCGGGAGGCCATCTGCCCAGGCCAGAAGGTACTGAGTGAATCTGTGTGTCTGTCTGTCTGTCTCACTCCGCAGGCACAGAGCAGAGATGCCCAGCTGGGTTTCTCTTTTCCTGGGGCAGGAGCGAGGGCTCGCTCTCCCCACGCGGTTACCCCTGAGAACAGGATGATTTGGTAACTGCTTTCGCGGCATCGTTAAGTGGCCCCCAGCAGGCTCCTTTCTGGGGGGAGGTGAAGGTGCCAGTGAGGCCCCGTGGTGAGCAGGGAGCAGCAGCCCTCTCTTCCTTGCCCTTTGTTGCTCAAGTTTGGGGGGAGGCTGGTTCCTAGGGCCTGGGTGCGTTTGCGGATGGTGATAAAGGTGCGGTGTGTTTTTGGGTTTCTTTAGCTGCAGAGAAATCTCTCCTGCGAGACTCCTCCCCGGCCTCGGGCACGGACAGAGACTCCCCGGAGCCCCCGCTCAAGGCTGAGCCGGACCACAAGGAGCTGGACTCGAAAAGCCCCGAGGAGATCATTCTGGAGGAGAGCGACTCGGAGGAGGGGAAGAAGGAGGAGAACGGGGAGGACTGGAAAGCCAGGGAAGACAGCCCGGAGAAGAAGCCCTGCCGAAAGAAGAAGACCCGCACCGTCTTCTCCCGGAGCCAGGTGTTCCAGCTCGAGTCCACCTTTGACATGAAGAGGTACCTGAGCAGCTCGGAGCGGGCCGGGTTGGCAGCCTCTCTGCACCTGACAGAGACCCAGGTCAAGATCTGGTTTCAGAACAGAAGAAACAAGTGGAAAAGGCAGCTGGCCGCAGAGCTGGAGGCTGCCAATCTCAGCCACGCTGCCGCCCAGAGAATAGTGCGGGTGCCTATCCTCTACCATGAGAACTCCACCGCCGAGAACGGCACCTCGGCTGCCAACGTGCCCGTCAGCCAGCCCCTCTTAACATTCCCTCACCCCGTCTACTACTCCCACCCTGTAGTCACATCAGTACCACTCCTGCGACCCGTCTGAGAACTGACCCCATTCAGCTTTCTGGTGCGCCCGTGGGGAGGGGGTGGCTTAAAAAAAATAAATCACCAAACCTCTAGGTCAGGAGAGAGGCCCGAGGAAACGGAGCAGCTGTAAATGATCAGTAATTTTGTAAGTACTCCAATGATTTGTGCAATTCATCAAGCGAATATTTGATGCTCTTTTTTTAATGGGTGGTTGTTAGGAGAGGGGGGGGGACCCTAAAAATAAAACCAGAGTTGAAGTGGAAACTTGTAGAGAACACTAGAATTGTTACATCTTTTGTAAACGTGAACAAAATATTGCGCTGATCTTTGTGGCTTTAGTTTTATTTTTGTAAACAACAATCAATAAATGATCACGGTTTACTCCTCCATGTTTGCCAAATGCTAACGGAAAATGGAATTTCTGTTCCTTCCCTTCTTTCTCAAACTTGTTAATCCTCGTGGTTCTGTTACAACTCAAAGACTCCACCAACCGTGGCTTTTAATTTAACCAGACCTTTGTACAAATTTGCCTGGTCACTTTTCCATGATTTGTATCGTTAGGTTTCTGTGATGGGACTTTATAACGCGAAAGAAATACAGCCAAAAAGAAAATGCTTAATTATATACACACTTTGGGTGAGCCTTATTTATTATCGTTTGTTTAGATTTTAAAACAATCGATTGTGGATTATTATTATCCTTGGGTTTTTCCCCTTTTCTTTCAAATGATATCTCAGCATTAAAAATATCTGTACCCTTTTGTTTTCTTTTGTAAAACAAACACACAAACAAAAAACTATTGTACTTTTGAACTGTGCAATATTGTACGACAATTCTTAAAGCACTGCTTTTATTTTAATGGCGATAAAAGGTTTTTTTCATTGTATAATTGCGTTCCTTTATGTAGTTAAAAAGAAGGAAGGAAAGTGAAAAGAGAGGGATAGGAGGGGGAATAAACACTAGTCCTGCTAAAATAAATAAATAAAGAAAAGAGGTTCAGTGTGCTGAGCGCTTTAAGTGAAGGACAATCAATCTTTGAAAAATGTTAACTTATTTGCTATTATGTACAGTTTTCTTGTAGAGTCCATGGGATGTGTGGATTTTAATAGACTGAAATCAAGTGCTGTGTGGACACCTCCATTCTCTCTGTCTTTCCTGCTGTCTGCTCACCTGTTGTAGGACAATTGTTTACTATCATCCCAAGGTGGTTTTTTGGTTTGTTTTTGTTGCCTCTCTAGTTCTGCCAGGAATCGGTCCTCTTTTTAAAACAACCAGTACTGTTATAACTGAATGTTGTGGTGGAAAAATAAATAAAACCCGTTCCTTATCATTTTTAAGTGTGGCTTTGGAAAATGAGACAGAACAGGTGTCTTTCAAACCTTCCCCATTTCCTCCTATTGTTAGACACACACACACACTCCCTCCCACTGGCTCTCATTCCAGGAACTGGGGAGACAGAGGGCGCATTGTTCTACTAAATGAATAACCACTTTGCTTACTCCCGTGTTGTTATCACGGGGAGGGGTTTTCGAATTTAGCTTTTATACAAATATTGTCAGGCTCCGGGCTGCCTGCGCTATGAGCGGTCTGCCGTTGTTTATTGGCCTTGCAGGCGTATGGTAGATGGCAGGGTACCTCTAGGGGTCATAAAGCTTCCTAGAGAACAGAAGCGTGCCAGCTGCACCCGCTCCCTCTTTAACTTCAGCCCGGCAAGGTATAGTTCTGGCAGAGATGATGTACGTGACTGCTGGAACTGGAGGGGTTTTTTGGAAACGTCATTCGAATCGAAGGGAGCTGCCTAGCGACACCTCCAGGGCCGGTTCCCTGGTGTTGAAATAATAATCAGAGAGCGGGACAATTCATAGCTAACACCCCCCCACCCCCGCAGAGGACATTTCTCTACCAAGGGCCAGCCTGGGAGGCTTTGGTGCTTTTGACAAACATCCTGGGTCGCGGGACTAGATGAAAAGTTTCCCAGGTGGAATCAAAGCAGAGCGTTGCCCAGTGGCGGATACTCTGTTCCCCTGAGCAGCGGCTGGGGGTTTCACACAGGGCAGGGAATTGTGGCTGGGGCGGCTGCGAGAGAGCCCCCTTGCCCATGCGGTGACACCCCGCCGCCAGCCCTTCCCGCCTGGCTCCCACCTCCATGGACACGGAGCTCCCCCCAAGGCGGCCAGGAGAGAAACTTGCGCTTTATTCTTGGCTTCTCCGAAACACTGGAGGCCAGACGCGCGCGCACCCCGCCTGGCTCAGCAGCACCTGCCCCCAGAATTGCTGCGTGGGGTGACTCCTGCAGCTGCAATGGTTGTAGCACGGGAGCATCCCCCCTCCCCCGGAGGTTATCAGCGAGGGGGTGTCAGCCTGTGGCAGGCAGCGGCAGCAGCAGCCCGGGTGCTCGGTCGGGCAGCTTTCCTCTGCAAGCCGTGCTGATCCGCTCAAACTTCCGGCTTCAGCCACGCAGCCTCGCCGCACATCCCAACTTCAGCACCGCTGCTCGGGGGCTGCTCGGGGCTTTAGCCCGTTTGCCTTGGAGCAGGCCCTGCGCTCGTTCCAGAGCAGAACTTCCCAGCCTATTCCCTAGCGAGCAAAGCGAGCAGCTGCGAAAGCCAGAGCGCCCCTTCCCCTGGGCCAAGTGCTAGGGGGCAGCCCTCCCTGGCGCTGGGGCACTGCCTCTCTGAAATCCTCTGCTGTCAGCAAGTTCTGCTTGTATTCAGCAGCCTATTAGTGGTTCCTCTGGAGAAGGTCACGTTTGAAGTTCACTCCGGAGAAACGGCCCCGAATGTTTCTCTTGAGGATTTTGCTTCATCTCCTGCGCTCGGTTGGCACCGCGTGCATCGTTATTATTATTATTAGTTCAGATTGGAGAGATAGGATCGTTTCCCGTTTATAGAAAACTGCCCCGAATCAATGTGTGTGTACAGTTAGGGCAGGATTTCGCAAAAGCCCCATTGAAAAGAGATAGTCGTTCATTTTCTTTGCGTTTGGGAGCAAAAGCCTGGCATGTGTCTTGAATGAAAAATAAACAGAAATTCTCAGTCAAAATATGCTGTTCCGTGTGTCACCTACAAACAAAGTGATGCCTTTTGCTGTTTGCAATACTAACTTTGGGGCAAGTCAATAGCAGCCCATTAAAAAGCATGTTGTAATAGCAAATACATCCTGGGATTTTACAGCGCGATGGCACGATGTTATCAAACGCCAAGAAATACTTTATTTGTGGTCAGTGCCTAGAAAACGGTTATT